>NC_035435.2:49882190-50182301 GCF_002127325.2 Helianthus annuus | reverse complement strand
GTGTCAACAAATGCCCCAACCCAAGCCCAACCCCCGCCCCACCATACCCCGCAGTCTTAATGTTGTTATACTTCTTTTTCCAAAAAAGCAAGAGATTTAAATATTATAAAGAAATTTATGTGTCATTACTTAAATTAGGTTGCTTAAAGTCTATTTTTTTCAACTGTGATATGATACGAATGTCTTTCGTCGTATATAATTGAGTTATAAAACAGGGAGTCAAACTTTCAGAGTACAATTGAATTAAATTCAGAGTACAACCGAGTACAATTGAATTAAATTCAGAGTACAACTGAATTAAATGAACATAAACTTAGCCGTTTAACAAGCAAAATCAATGAATTCTTACAAGGGTTTGCTGGGATTTTATTCCAGCTAGAGCCTCTTTGGGTGGGGTCTGGTGTGGGGTAGCTAAAACATTGTTGATTAACAAGATAGACGGAATCTTTTTAAGAAACTTCTTCAAAGGGTCAGTGGGAAAGGGTGATGACATAGCATTTTGGTTAGATCCTTGGGTTATTAACGAACCACTTAAAGACAAATTTCCAAACCTATTTTTGTTGGAGTCGGAGAAGAGAAGCAAAGTTATCGATCAGATCAGTTGCGTCGCGAGTGTTCCGGCGGTAAGATGGAAGTGGAAAAGGCAGGCGATGTCGACTCAAGAGATGGCGAAATTGGATCAGTTACGTGCAATCATTTGTTCAGTTTCATTAAGTTACTCGCATGATAGTTGGAAATGGAACGGTGCGACTGATGGTGAGTTTAGTGTGGGTGCGGTTTAAGAGACTCTTGAATAAGGGCAGGGGTAGTAGTGAAAATTTTGTGGCTAAATGGTGCAAGTGGCTTCTGATTAAGTGTAATGTTTTCATATGGCGCGCCGAGATAGACATGATTCCTACTACCGTGGAATTGGTTAAAAGAAAGATTAATATCGCAAGTATTAACTGCCCTTTGTGCGAGTTTGGTGATGATACAGTGAAACATGACCCAAAAATTACTTTTAACACATGATACAGGTGAATAGGAATGAATAGTAGATCAACATAGGATTTGGCCTTAGTAACAAGAAATAGACTTATAGTTTATTATCTACTTTGTATAATGTCTTTTATATATTTGTTTCATTTGGATTATTTGTTATGTGAAACCTTTAACATGGAATTAATGAATATTTAACCATTTTATAGGAAGTCATAATCTTTGGATCAACCAATCATGCCCCGGTCACCTATTCCGCTGCAGGTCGGGTGTGACAGATTGGTCTCAGAGCCAATGACTTTAGGGATATAGGATAGGTTATTAGACCCCTAGAACCTATACTTTAGTCAACTAGAATCTATGTGCTTATCTGATTTTAGGTTTTGTTTAACTTATGATTTGCTATTGCTCACACATTTAAATTCTGTTCATATCACACACAAATGCATGCAAGCACCCTACCTGTTACGTGAGTGTGTTTCATACAATGTGTTATAGTTATATTTGTGCAACGTGTATATATTATTGGTATAACTCTCATTACACACACAATGCACTATTGTAACACCTCGAAAGTTTGTGTCCAATAATGTATTGACACGTGTCTTGAGTTTACACATGGCAATTAATATTTAATAAAGGACTAATGTTGACAAACCTTGAAAGTGAGTAAATTCGAGGGTTTTAAATGTCAAACAAGGGTAAGTATACTGTATAGTGACCCTGAACGATGCTCGTACCCTCAAACGAATAAATCATGGATCGTACGGAAACGAAACGTGGAAGAAAGTGAGAGATTACAAGCTTCAGGGGTTAACTGTGTCAACATGTTTAATTATACCTCTGAGTGATCCTTTGACGTACCCGAAGCCTTGTAACAGTAAAATACGCTCACTAGAATGTACTATATAAATTTCCGCGAAGTTCCGTTTTAAAACGAGAAAGTTATGATCAAATTCGTACGAGAAGGGTTAAAAGCGTCGACAATGAAAGTTAAGACTTTCCGAATAATTAACAAGATAACCGGGGACTTAACAGCGCGGGTAAATAACACGAGGCCCTTAATTGTAATTAACCGAGGGCCAAATCGCAAAGTTACCCCTTCAAACCCGAAAGGTCAGGTTAATAATTACTGAAGATTTCGTTATTAATTACAAAGATTTGGTCATCATTTCAAAATATTTGAAAACCTGAAAAATTAGACTTGAAGCGGGCCGCATAAAAGTTTAGATTAAGTTTACGCGGGCCGCGAGCCTTTTTATAAATCGTTTCTGACATGAGGATCCAGGCGACCCGCGTAAAGGGGAGCCTGATCCTTCACGCGGGCCGCGTGAAACGCCCAGATGCAGAAAACTTGGACTAACTTGCCTTTTGAGATAGTGAACGACCATACATGCAATAAGTGAGGCATGGGCACCCTCTACCTGACCCCTAGCACCTTAGGACACCTGCTGAACATCCATACTCACTTGTAGCCTGAGTTGTGATGATCCCATGCCAATTCTTGCACTATAAATAGGCATACATGGTTCACAATTGAAACACACCTCAAAACACATTCTCTGATCATTTCTGAAGCTCCCAAGTGTTCTTCTCTAGTTCTAAGTCTTACATCAAGTCTCTGTGAGTATGCCAAACCTTATATGGTTTTGTTTTTGCTTAGTTTAGCCTAAAAGTCAATCCGTCATAACTAACGATTGACTTTGCGATAAATCACGAATGGTCCAGTGAATTCTCGAATCAAAAGTACTTATGTGTTGGTATTTATGTGGGTAATAAACCTCTAAAAGGGTTCCCCCTGATCACCACTCTAACTAGTTCAAATGTCGAGTCAAACGTATGCTTAAAAAGTCAACAGAAAGCCATTTTTGCGATTCTTGCATAATCTGTAATATAAATGGTATGAAACCTGTTTGAACACTCATAAAACATGATATTAAGTATATTAACTTGTCTAAGCTCGTTTGATTCGGCCATTTGCCATATTGACCCGGTTCGGAGCCGAATGTCGCAAAAGTTTGACTTTTGCTTTGACTTCAGTTCTGACCCGTTTTAGTGCAATGTAGATATGCCTTAGGACTCTCTTAGGACCAGGTCACGTGATGGTATCACCCTCTGTGACCGGTTCGTTGTTTGTCCGAGTCTTTTACGCATTTCCGTTAATTACTTAAAAGTTGACCGTAACGCCCTTTTTAAAATAAAACGAGTATTTCGGACACGTGAAGGGACCATAACCTTGCTTACTAAATTCTAAGCATGTCCCTAAAGTTTCACGCCAATCCGAGGTCTAGAATGGGAATTATGCTAAATAGCGCATTTATAAGAAACTTTTGTAATAAACGGCGCAATTAGCATAACGCCTACCTAAACCAAGATTTCGTCACCAAAACTTTTACTCACTGTAGTAAAATAATATTTTGGGATTTTTGAAGATTTTTAATTAATTTTAACCTGCTCATAACCTGCGGTTATGGCTACGGTTCGGTAAATACCGAATATGCCCTTTTCGGCCAAAACTTGAGTTCTACAAGGCCTTTTGACCCGATTCCAGTTGCTACTGATTTTAATTAATAAATAAAGTATTTTAGACTTATTAAACTGATCGGAAAACTCAGGTTTCCTGTAGAACTCAGAAAGCCCTTTAAAAGTCTTTAAAATGACCGGAAAACCCCTACGGGGCATATAATGAACTAAAACTCGTTACGGGCATTATGGAAGGTATCCTACTGATACCACAACCCCTTTAAAGTATATTGACTTAGGAAAACAGTGTAGGACTCCTACGGATACCCGTTGCGCCTATTGCGCGCACGATTCGGCTTATGTAACTAGTTTACATAAATTAGCCGAAACGGGTCAAACCATATTATCTTGACCCCAAAATCCAGAGTGTGAATATTAAACCCATATAAAACAAGTCTCCGAACTTGTTGGGTCAGAATCACATTCCGTTCTCAGTTTTCGCCTTTCACGCGATTAAACCGTATCTATCCCTCGAAACTGACCGGTCTAGGCTACGGCTAATATAAAGACCCGTTAGGATTCTAATAGGTTATTTTAAAACCTTCGTTCCAGAATAGGAGCCCCAATAAAAGATATATGTGATTTAACCGATTAAGGACAATACTTGCAAAGGTAAATACTTTTAACTTATTTTCCCTTATACGGGCTTGGGTTACGGTATATAAAATACCGCTTGATTGAGCATCAAATCTTCCATCGCTTAGGTGGTTAATTGAATAATTTGATCAGCTCATTTAAACAGTCTTGTTACTTAAAAGCCTTTGGGGGGTTAATGACCATGTCCCAGATATCCTTGGCATCATTCGAAGAAATGGCCACGACCTTGACAGTCGGGTGTAGGCGTACACCCGGTATTATGTCTATATTATTAAAAGACGTAGCCGATGGTTTACCCACCTTGGTTTTACGCAATGTGGTGTGTCTATTGATCTTTAACCCGGACTAGATCCGGGCTACTGAACGCATAAAAGGAACATGTAATTCGTTCACAAGATTATAATTTTAAATAATTCTCCCAAGTTATAAAAGAGTTTGTGCCTCGTGCATTCAAATCAATTTTTAATAAACATTTTACAAAAGTGTCGGTTGAATGTATTTACCAGTGTAAACTGACGTATTTTTTCCAAAAAGATTAAGTGCAGGTACTACACGTAATCGGCTGGCAATAGCTCCTTAGCATCTTAAGAAGTCTCGCAAGCGTGATGTCTTATCTGTGAACAACTTTTTTATTTATTTTGACCCCCCTGTGGATACTATTCAACTATTGTGATACATTTGATATTACAATCAAAGGTTGAATTATATTTATCTTTATGCTTCCGCTGTGCATTTATATATTGTGGTTTGACTATATTGTTGCCAACTACGTCACGATAATCCCCCACTGGGCCCACCGGTGATACACGTGGAAATCGGGGTGTGACAACTATATAATACTTATAATATACTTATTATAAGTTCCAGTTTCCTCCAAAGTTTTCAAAATCACTTTTCCTTCCAATTTTAAAAAAATTTCTTTTCATTATTAAAAATTTTGAGATGATTTTTATTTTCAAATCTCATCAAAGTAAGTGCACGTGACGGGCATGTAGTAACCGGAAGGGTTCGAGTACCGGTAGTCGGGGCGTCCTGTCTAGGATTGGCATTCGTATAAACGCGAATTAACAGACCAGTTTGCCTACCTGGGTTCTAACGATGAGAGTACGAAGCATGTCACCAAATGTTGCGTGAACAAGCCCTACTTTGATTAGTCACTGTGTCCATACCTGGATACCCCTCTGACTTTCATACCCTACATTCATGTTTTCATGATTTTCATTCGGGTTTTAGTGTGCGTTAACCGGCTAACACATGTGAACAATACGAAAGGCCGGTAATCATGGGGGCTTACGTAATTACAAAGGTGATGTATGGCGACATACCAAGCCCAATTACGAGCAAAACCCAAGACACTTTAAGTGTCGCATTATTGTTTTATGACACACCACAAAGGTTTCATTTTATCATACGTTTTATGACACACCACAAAGGTTATAAAATAGATATGTTTTTACCTGAGAACAAGAAGCTCTTGGCTGTCCATTACACCTCACGCGCTGCAACATTAATAACATGCGTTTTCATTTGCTAAATCCCACAAAATAATTTTATTAACTAATAACATAAAAAAGTACGTATTTTTTTTCGTCTTGAATCTACACAAAATATATATTTGTGCTTAAAATTATAAGTAAAAGTGAAAACTCAACAACTAATCACATAAAAAATACAAAACTTGGTACCAAATTTGGACAAGCAAACGCGATTGTTGATGGGAAGAAGAACTTCATCGGAGCTCTAAAGTTTTCAGTAATAATAGTATCCACAATTTATATATGTTGTCTTGCTGTGTCCACATAGGAAAGACTTGAAAATCGATCTAGGCCAATAATAACAAAGTAAGTTGAGTTCGTCAATATCGATCTCTCTATGTCATTTAATATTGTTATACTTCTTTTTCCAAAAAATCAAGAGATTTAAATATTATAAAGAAATTTATGTGTCATTACTTAAATTAGGTTGCTTAAAGTCTATTTTTTTAATTGCCATATGATATGAATCTTTCGTCCGTATGTAATTGAGTTAAAAAACAGGGAGTCAAACTTTCAGAGTACAATTGAATTAAATTCAGAGTACAATTGAATTAAATGAATATAAATTTAGCCATTTAACAAGCAAAATCAATGAATTCTTACAAGGGTTTGCTGGGATTTTACTCCAGCTAGAGCCTCTTTGGGTGGGGTCTGGTGTGGGATAGCTAAAACATTGTCGAAAAACAAGATAGACGGAATCCCTTTAAGAAAATATTCAAAGGATCGGTGGGAAAGGGTGATGACATAGCATTTTGGTTAGATCCTTGGGTTATTAACGAGCCGCTTAAAGACAGATTTCCGAATCTATTTTTGTTGGAGTCGGAGAAGAGAAGCAAAGTTATCGATTGGATCAGTTGCGTCGCGGGTGTTCTGGCGGGAAGATGGAAGTGGAAAAGGCAGGCGATGTCGACTCAAGAGCTGGCGAAATTGGATCAGTTACGTGCAATCATTTGTTCAGTTTCGTTAAGTTACTCGCATGATAGTTGGAAATGGAACGGTGCGACTGATGGTGAGTTTAGTCTGGGTGCGGTTAAGAGACTCTTGAATAAGGGTAGAGGCAGTAGTGAAAATTTTGTGGCTAAATGGTGCAAGCGGCTTCTGATTAAGTGTAATGTTTTCATATGTCGCGCCGGGATGGACATGATTCCTACTGCCGTGAAATTTGTTAAAAGAAACATTAATATTGCAAGTACTAACTTCCCTTTGTGCGAGTTTGGTGATGAAACAGTGGAACATGACCCAAAAATTCCCTTTTACACATGATACAGGTGAACAGGAAGGAATGAATAGTAGATCAACATAGGATTTGGACTTAGAAACAAGAAATGGACTTATAGGTTATTATCTACTTTGTATAATGTCTTTTATGTATTTGTTTCATATGGATTATTCGTTATGTCAAACCTTTAACATAGATTTAATGAATATTTAACCATTTTATAGGAAGTCATAAGCTTTGGATCAAACAATCATGCCCCGGTCACCTATTCCGCTGCAGGTCAGGGTGTGACAGATTGGTATCAGAGCCAATGACTTTAGGGAGATAGGATAGGGTATTAGACCCCTAGAACCTATACTTTAGTCAACTTGGACCTATCTGCTTATATGATTTCCGGTTTTGTTTAACTTATGATTTGCTATTGCTCATACATTTAAATTATGTTCATATCACACACAAATGCATGCACCCTACCAATTACGTGAATGTGTGTTTCATACAATGTGTTATAATTATATTTGTGCAACGTATATATATTATTGGTATATCTCTCACAGTGTTGTAGAGATCGCTAGGCGTCAGTCGGGCGGTGGAGTACTGACTAGGGATTGATCGGGATTAATCGGGATTAATCAGGATTAATCGGGATTAATCAGGATTAATCGGGATTAATCGGATCAGAATTTATATATATAATTTTTAAATTTATATATATACACATACATTAATATCAATATAATACCTAAAAAATAGTTCAAAATTTAAACAACTATAAGTTTAAAACATAACAAATCAAGTATTTAAACATTTAATACACACATAATATCAATATAATACTTAAAAATAGTTCAAAATTTAAAGAACCAAGTTTAAAACATAGCAATTTAAGTATTTAAGTATTCAAACACATTAACACATCAGTCATGACATTATGTAATATGTTTTGATGGCTTAAAACATGTTTTTTTGGGCCAAATTGGAACTAAACAACTTGAGCCATGTATTTAATGGTTAAAAATATTTGTTTGGGTCAGATTTAAACTAAAAAAGAGTGGACCGACTAGAAACGATTTGGCCGACTTGGGCCGATTTGGGCCGCCTTGCACCGACTAGGACCGACTTGGACCGACTACCGATTAATGGTCCGACTAGCTCAAAATTAATTCCGATTTTTACAACACTGATCTCTTATTACACACACAATGCACTACATAATACTTATAATATCCTTATTATAGTTCCAATTCCCTCCAAAGTTTTCAAAATCACTTTTCCTTCCAATTTCAAAAATATTTACTTTTCACTATTAAAAGTTTTGAGATGATTTTTATTTTCAAATCTTATCAAAGTAAGTTCACGTGATGGGCATGTTGTAACCGGAAGGGTTCGAGTACTGGTAGTCGGGGCGTCCTGTCTAGGATTGGCATTCGTATTAACTCGAATTAACAGACCAGTTTACCTACCTGGGTTCTAACGATGAGAGTACGAAGGACCTATTAGGCCAAAGCATGTCACACCAAATGTTGCGTGAACTAGCCCTACTTTGATTAGTCACTGTGTCCACACCTGGATACCCTCCAACTTTCATACTCTACATTCATGTTTTCATGATTTTCTGTTAGGACCGGTTTGACTCCGAAACGATTGCGTAATCGAACGTGTGACGTGCGGAATCCGTACACGAACGTGACCGAACACACGAGACGTAATATAAACTGTGATTCTATTGACAAATCTGAAAACGTACAGCACCTGAATCACGAACAATGAACTTTCTCTCTCTAGCTTCTATCTCTCCAAGATGTGAAAATGGCAAAAGTTCTAAATTAGAAGCCCTAGAGTTCTATTTATAGGCCAAGGGGTTTAATGAGGAATCTCATTAATTACAGTTATGCCACCTTGCCTTTTTGACTAACTAACTCTAAAATAACAATGTAACTCTCGTTTTCTTCGGTTTCTGCTACGGACTAGATTGACGGAGGCGATAGACAGATAATGCACTAACAGACTCCCCCTTGGATATTGCTGTAGTCAATCTGTAGTCAACTCGTAGCGCCTTTTCTTTCTCTCTCTCTGAGTCTTCTTGAAGCTTTAACATCCTCAGTTACACAGACCCCCCTTGCTCAAACAGAATCGCGGTGGATCTGTCTTCAGCTTCAGTTTCTCCTTTCTGTAGACTCTTTTCTTCGTCAGGCTCCCCCTTTCGTCAAGCTTCCGTGCTTTGGGATCGACACCTTGCTTTCCGGTTACAAGCTCTTCCAGAAATGATACCTGGCTCTTTGTACGCTTCCGTTTGCGTTGAGCTCGTCTTCAGACTCCCCCTTAGACTCGGCTTTCGGGATCGTAGTCTGGATTTTTCCTGCAATCACTCATATACTTGATATGTAACAACATTTTAAGATTATCAAACGAATTCTCTAATCCACTCCCCCTATCAATCAACTTTATAGATATGGCAGTGTTAAAGAATCCAACTCCCTCACAGTTAATCATCCAAGTCCAAATTAATGACCTTGGAGATATCACAAACTGTTTTTGAAATTTTAATTGTAATTCAAGTATCAAATTAATGAACTTGTTTTATTTTCAGAAACACAATCAACTTACTTAGATTTTGAAACTCAGCAACTCAGACATCAGTTTATCGAAAATAAAGCAGAAATCAAAATCTTTTTGTATTTTCTAAAAATATAAAGCAGTAAAGAAATATGTACAAACATATTTACAGACAATATTTTTGTTTGAGTATGCGTCAGAGGATCATATCAGTTTTTGACAAGTCACAAGTACCGTTGAGCTTAGTTACACATTAAGAATTAAACAATTCACTTAGATTGTCGATATATTTGTCCACTTAAATTTTCATACAAATTTCAACTGATTCAGGATACGAATTAGATGTTTTAAGAAACTTAACTCAATCATGTGTCCCACCTCTTGAATATACTCCCGTATCCAGATCCTAATATTCAGTCTTACAGGTGAGTATACCACAGATGATATCTGTACGGGGTTAGATGCGAGGGCCGTGAGAGCTCAGGTCGATACTTCCGTATACGCAGAGAGATGACGGCTTCGACTTTTCGGTGTGTCCCCTTTAGAGGATCTTTTGATTACAACAGCAGCGACTATCAATTTTATTGTTTCATCAGCTTGCTGAGGGCGATGCTATGTTTCAAGCATTTGCAGAAAGTATTATTCGGGGACTAGGTCAGTACTTCCATACAGCAGAAGTCCCGGAATAATACCCCAGATATCACTGAGTATAAAGACCTACTATCTCAGAATAAGGGACCTTTCAAACGAAATTTCAGGGGTTACCTATATATCCAAGTAGTGTTCCCCACGAAATAAGCAAGTGTTTGAATTTAGGTTTATATCCCGAAAAGTTTACTAAGTGTATAAAAACCTATCGACATATCATCAGTGAGACTGTTTAATGCTATTTAATCATTACATTTCTTTAGCATACCGTAACTGTCTACTGATGTACTATCATTTCCTCTTTTTACACAAAAACTCAATTTTTGAATTTTATCATGTTTTTGGCTTTTTCAAATTTTCTAATGTTTTTGTATTTTCTGACAATTTTTCTCCCCCTAAAATGCAAAACCATTAAAGAAATTTGACAAACCGATACTGATAGCTTTGTCTCGCCATCCATGTTCTGCTTCTCGTGTACCGAATTACAGAAAAACTAACATAAAGTACCCCCATGATTTACAACACATTGATTTTTACAGTTTGAAAACCGTTTTTCAATCTGGTGAAAGTAATCATGTTTGTTCAGCCGTGAGGGTTTCGGCTTATTCAATTAATACCTATTCTAACAAAAACTAAAACATAACATATTTTTGGTTTTTATTTTTTCAAGTTTTTAGAGTTTTGAGAATATTGTTTATTTATGTACAAACAATCACAAACTAAACTCCCTGTTCAACCAAACCAGGGTTCTGCAACCTCTTCCTGTGCCAGGTTGCTCCAACCATCAGTCTCACAATCTTCAACTCCGTTGAGCACCTGCACATTCAAATTTTATCAAATACTACACAAAAATTTTCATTCACTAAAGATGCCGATTCATGCTTCGCGATAAAGGAAGCTCCGGCAATTCAAATTGTTTAATCAAACATTGTGTCCACCCAAGCCTCATCAGCCTTGGATGTAACCTTGACTCTAGCAATCTGAATCTTAAAGTTTTCAGCCTTAAGTGGTGGAAAATTCGCATCATAATCAATCGAAATTGAATCCTCAGCCTTTTTCACCTCATAAGTTGAACTTTCTATTTCAGTTTTCAATTTCCAGATTTGTTTTTGTTTCTCATTTTTAACCAAATCAACATGTTTCTTAACACTCCATGCTTGACCATTTGGTGTTCCACGTTTGTAAAAATGTGAATCTTTTTGAACACTTTGGTTTTGAACAACAACTTTTGGTTTCCAAACCTCTTGGGGTTTTGTCATATCAACTGATGTTTTCCAACTTTGTGTTGTTCTGAACCTGGGTGTATGAGAATTCCAGGTCTGTCTTGAATCGAACCTATTCGGGTTTGATTTCCAATTTTGATTCGAAGCAAACTTATTTGTGCTGTACCTCCAAGTTTGTTTTGAATCAAATCTGGTTGACCTTTGTCTCACATACTCAGATTTTTGTTTCACAGCATCAAGCTTCTTTTTGTCAACATCCACAGGTTTTAGATTTGGACACTTGCGTACAAGATGTCCTTTTTGATCACATTTGAAACATGTTCTCATGGACACATCTTTGACCTGTGGTTGTTGCTTTCTCTTTTGTGCCTCAAACTCAGCATTAGACTGTCGTCCAATTTTAAGTTCTTTTTCTTCATCCAAACTGTTTCCTTGAACAAAACTCATTTTAGCCTGATAATTTGGCACTTCATTTTTCTTTCCATTCTGTTTCTTCTTATAACCCAACCCAGCCTTCATGCTTTTCTTTTTGAAACCAGGTTTATTTTTCGAACCTTTATGACTCTTACCAACAAACTTTGAAATTTCATACTTCTCAATCTCAATCATTTTGAAAACTTTGTCAACTTTTTCTGAAATCACATTCTGAATCGGGAAGACAACATCTAAGAACAATTTGTCTGATCCAATCATTGTATAAACCAATCCCTTTGAATCATCATTCAAATTTTTCTCGGATTTTGTGTTTTTCAGATATCCATCATGAAGATTTCCTTCATCTTCATCATGTGATTCAGATTTACCTGTATCAACCGACTCTTCTTTCAACACACTTTCAACGACTTTACCTACCACCTCTGAATCATGAGAATCATCAGATTTGGAATAGGTTATGTCAATGTTGTCTGGCAATTGATCTACCATGTTGAAAGCTTTTTCGACCTTTTCCTCATCATAAAATGCAAACTTTTCCGGTGGTGGAACTTGATGAAACTCTGAGCCAATGCCTTTCTTGTTCTGCTCAGACTCACCATCACCCGGTTTTATATTGAAAATTCGTTCCAGCACATATGACGACACGTGGTAACTTTTTAACTTGTTGTTATCCTGTTCTAAATCAGCAATCTGTCGCTTTAGCTTAGCAACATCTTCAATATAGGAATTAACAACATCTTGTTTTATAGCATACATTCGTTTAAGCTCTTTGGTTGTTTCAGAAAGATAATTCATTCTAGATTGAGCATATTTCATTTCGTCTTTTACTTTATCATACGACTCTTTCATAACATGATATGATAATTTCATTGAGTCATATTCCTTTTTCATTTCTTGACAAGCAATTTCTTTTCGTTCGCATTCATTTTTCATTTTCAAAACATCTTCTTTCAAAACTTCATTTTCTTTTTCTAACTTTGAACATTTTTCTGAAAGTTTTTCATCATTTTCGTTAAAAACCTTTTCTTTTTCTAACATCTCTTTGCATTTTTCTTTGAAAATGTTTTCGATTTTTGTGAGTTCAAGTTCTCTTGTTCTGAATTGCTCATCTTTTTCAGTACAAGCTCTGTACGGTTCCATGCATTTCTTGCACTGTTCAATTGGTTTTAAGACTTCAGAATCAGAATGTACCTCAGTGATTGGCACTTCGGTGTTTTCAGCAGCTTCTGTCTGCTTCATCTCATCATCATCTTGCTCCACTTCAGTACTGACTTCATCACCATCATCACCATCTTTCTCATTCTCATTCTTTTCTTCTGTCTTCACTTCTTCTTCAATTTGCTGTTCTTCAGTAACAGCTTCTTTCACAACTTCTGCTTCAACAGCTTCTGTTTCAACCTCTTCAGCAACCTTCTTCAGATTGTTCACCATCTCTTCAACATTTTTCTTCATTCTTTCCTCATCCCTTTTTCTCAAACATGACAACATAGCATATCTGATATCTTTTTCATACTGTTTAACGTATACATCATCTTTCATCACCCTTCTGTAGTATTCAGCTCTCAACGGGACAGCAAGAAGAACATCATCAAAAATTATGTCTTTCTTTGGAACAACAGGTTCTCCTTCTCTGTTGTAGTAACATTCTCTTTTCTTATCCCATCTTCGACTACTGACATCATTTTCATATTCTTCCTGCATGTCATCCATTCTGTTGTAAACAACGTTTCTTTCTCTGTAAGTTTTCTCATTCAAAATCTCTTCTCGAGTTTTCTCTTTGATTTCAGCCATGATGTTTTCTTGAATCACGGAATGAATATGTGACAATGGATCGGGTGGAAATATGCTTGGGCGAGTATCCGATCCTTTGACCTGAATCACAACAACAAATGAAATGATTAGGGTCGAGTGGTAATCCGTTCGAATTTCCACTCGATTTGTTGCACTTTGAACTTGAACAAACACAATGCTTTGAATCGGATTGTGATAACTTTTGAACAATGTGGTAATCCAATTAACCTACCACTTGATTGATGACACAATACAACAAAAATTTAAATCACTACACGACAAATCTAATATGTTGTTCAATTGATTGGCCTGTTAACTTTTTAACCACAAACAATTCTCATGGGCCGAAATTATGACTCATGTCACATGGGCCTTGTTATGACTTGTCTATGCTTTGATTAGGCCTTCACTTGAATGTAATCTGCCTTAAAGTTCAATACAAACCCTTTTACAGCCCACAATACAAGCTCATTGGACCTCAATTAATTTGTTCACCTTTATTGATTTCCTCAATTGGTGGCCTTACAATTATCCTATAGTGCCGCACAACCCACTCAGCCGACAACAATTAATACAGATGATTTTATTGAACCTTCACATAAAACGAAACAACAACATCAATTTTTATTTGACCGACATTTATATTCAAACATTCATTGGGCCAAAGTTAGTTAAAAGGCAAATGTATAAAGCTGATTGGGCCTCAACTATCACATTCACACAATTGAATTGCACATGGGTCGGTTATAAAGTGTATAAAACTGTTGTCAATCTCTCTTAATTGGACCTCACTTGCAGAATCTTTTCTTGAAAGTGGCCGACACCTTTGATGTTTTCATTATTTGGTCAACTTGTTCTTCTATGATTCGGCCTCTAAAACCACTTAGCCGACAAATTCTTAATGTTATATCACTTTGATTGGGCCGTGATATAAGATGGGCCGCCATTCACATGTACAATAGTTGATATTATCAAGGCAAGTATCATGTGAATCTCTGAACTAATTTCAAACGGACTGAATTTTTCAAACTGTTTCTTCCAAATGGTCACACCCTCAAACGATCAGTTCAAACGATGATGTCAGTTTCAAACGGACAGTTCAAACGTAAACCTCATTTCAAACGATAGTTCAATTGTTTCAAACGGAAAGATGTGAATTTCAAACGTTCACATGCATTTTCAAACGGTATGGATCACTTTCAAACGATAATCCAAACGGAAGGGTCAATTTCAAACGGGATGACAACTTCAAACGGCCAGACGCTGATTCAAACGAACTTCGGACCTAAAAACTTGAATTTCTCCTAAACGGCTTGGAATTTGAATCTAAAATTTGGTAGGGTTGTAGATCAGATGTTTACGCACAACATAGTCAAAAATAAGCTGAAACAGACCGTGAAAACCAGTTCGATTTGACAAAAATCAGTAAAAAACGTGAAACATATGAAAAAGATGAAGAAGTAGAAGAAATTCGGATCTGAATCTGATGTAATCCTGTGCGAAATCGTGTGATAGATCAGTGCAATCGAGCTCCTGCTCTGATACCACTTGTTAGGACCGGTTTGACTCCGAAACGATTGCGTAATCGAACGTGTGACGTGCGGAATCCGTACACGAACGTGACCGAACATACGAGACGTAATATAAACTGTGATTCTATTGACAAATCTGAAAACGTACAGCACCTGAATCACGAACAATGAACTTTCTC
Source organism: Helianthus annuus (assembly GCF_002127325.2). Taxonomy (NCBI): domain Eukaryota; kingdom Viridiplantae; phylum Streptophyta; class Magnoliopsida; order Asterales; family Asteraceae; genus Helianthus; species Helianthus annuus. The sequence goes on along the minus strand of NC_035435.2, from coordinate 50,167,085 downwards.
TCTCTAGCTTTCTCTCTCTAGCTTCTATCTCTCCAGGATGTGAAAATGGCAAAAGTTCTAAATTAGAAGCCCTAGAGTTCTATTTATAGGCCAAGGGGTTTAATGAGGAATCTCATTAATTACAGTTATGCCACCTTGCCTTTTTGACTAACTAACTCTAAAATAACAATGTAACTCTCGTTTTCTTTGGTTTCTGCTACGGACTAGATTGACGGAGGCGATAGACAGATAATGCACTAACATTTTCATTAGGGTTTTAGTTTGCGTTAACCGGCTAACACATGTGAACAATACGAAAGGCCGGTGTTCATGGGGGCTTACATAATTACAAAGGTGATTTATGGCGACATACCAAGCCCAATTATGAGCAAAACCCAAGACACTTTAAGTGTCGCATTATTATCTATGACATACCACAAAGGTTTCATTTTATCATACGTTTTATGACACACCACAAAGGTTATAAAATATATATTTTTAATCTGAGAACAAAAAGCTCTTGGCAGTCCATTACACCTCACGCGCTGCAACATTAATAACATGCATTTTCATTTGCTAAATCCCACAGAGTAATTTTATTAACTAATAACATAGAAAAATATTTTTGTCGTCTTGAATCTACACAAAATACATATTAGTGCTTAAAATTATAAGTAAAAGTGAAAACTCAACAACTAATCACATAAAAACTTGGTACCAAATTTGGACAACGAAACGCGGTTGTTGATAGGAAGAACATCACCGGAGCTCTGAACACAGTTTTCAATAATAATAGCATCCACAGATTTATATATGTTGTCTTGCGGTGTCCACATAGGAAATACTTGAAAATTGATCATGGAAAATAAGACCACTCGTAATGGGTTTTTCTTTTTTTGCGTTTTCCCCAAAAAAAAACACCCCCACGCCTCTTACCCGACCCCTTGGGCGTTTTTTCAAAAAAAAAAAAAAAAAAAAATCCCCACTGCGTGCTTTAAAAAATGCTTGAATCTTGCCCCTTTTCAAATTATTACCGTTTTCAAACGGTCAAAAACTTAAATTTTATTTTTTTATTCCACTTTATTACCTATATAAACAACCCACTTTCCACGTATTTTTTATAAACTTTTCCTACTCCGTTCTATACTTCATATTTTTATAAAAACTTTCCCTACTCTTTTGTTTATTATATCATGAATCCCTTCTGACCCCCCTTTCGGTGTTCTGTCTAGAGCCGGTAACCCCAGTACATATCGTCCAGACACCACCCAACCGCAACCAAACTTCAACTTTCAAGACATGGATCCGAATGTATTTGCGTACGCACAAATACTAGGCATGGGCGGTTCGCAACCATTCTTTCAAGGTTCATAAGCCTTTGCATCCATGGGCGGTTCGCAACCGTCCACCCAAGAAACCGAACCTGAGATAGGAACGATACTGGAGACACAACCCGAGCCCGTTGCCGAGCGATCTCAACGTGGTAAACGGTCTCACAAAAAGAAGGATCCAACCGCTCCTCGTCGAAAAGGAACCATCAAAGGTTTTCAAACACAAATGGGTTCCAAAGCCAGCAAATAGAGTCAAAGGTCTCATCTGTAAAGAAAAATATTTCAAACAACAACACTCACTTTAAGATTTGGAAGCCCACGGTTCTTGCTGGATCCTAGTCTCACTGTTCACAACGATCAACGTCTACATCTTCACCACAAACCATCAACGTCTACATCTTCACTACAAACCTCACGAGGTTTCATACACTGACAGTGATGGTCAACTCAGGTCAACAATGGCCTGGGTTCCAGTTTCTAATTGATCCCGCTAAGTTTGAAGGAATGACTATGGAGGGCGATTGTTAGACCTTGATTTTTCGATATTAGTTGTTCCAGACACGTGACAGAAGACTTATCCCAGTTGAATAACAAAAAATATTCGACGGTGGATTTGTCAACTTCGTGGGAGGGGAAACTGGAAGAATAACCATGAAGGGCACTGTAAAAAATAGACTTCGCATCTTCTCAGACGTCAATTATGTCCCTGAACTAAAGCACAACCTTTTGAGCGTATCTCTGATGTGCGACAAAGGGATGAGGTTCTCTTCACTAAAAGAAAACGTGCTCTTATAACGCGCTGGATATTCAGAAACAAACTGGATGTCCCCGGCGTGATCGTGAAGAACAAGGCATGATTGGTAGTTCAAGGTTTCAAACATGTTGAAGGCCCGGATCATGATGAGGTATACACACTAGTGGAACGTCTGGAGGCCATTCGTGTTTTTGGATGATGAGAAAGAAGTTCGAAATGAGCTCGTTGGGAGAAGTGACAATGTTTCTGGGCTTGCAAGTTAGTCAAAACAGTCAGGGGATCTTGATCCATCAAAGCAAATATGTTCATGATCTTCTTGCCAAAATCGATATGACAGACTCAAAGATGGACATGGATATGAAATCTACATCGGCTGGATGCAAATTCTTGGGGGACAGACTCATCTCATGGCAGTGCAAGAAGCAACAACTCACTTTTGCAGGGGAAGCAAAGTGCGTTGCAACATCTGCTGCCTGCTGCTCTCAGGTTCTTTGGATACAACACCAGCTCAAGGATTTCGGTTTGAGTTATCTAAACTCTACTACTTATTTTGATAATGATGCCGTTATCCAGATTATCAAACACCCTGTCTTTTACTCTAAAACCAAGCACATTGATAACAAGGTGCACTTTATTCGAGATTGCTTTGACAGATTATTGTTTATGTCACACCCCCAAAATCCACCTGCGGAGCACCACCGCTTGGGAGCGTGACTGACCAGGATCAAGCCACCAATTATATCAAACATAGCATTTAATAATAATCAAAGACATAATTGGTGTTCAAAACCAAACACTGTTTAAGTAGCGGAAGCATTAAATGTAAAACCCAAAACATAAGTATCAATGTGTGAAGGTAAAAGTGTTTAATAAGCATTCACGAGTTCTTGTCCACAACGACCCGCCTCTCCTCTGGTGCAAGCTCCAAGTATACCTAAGGTCCTGCAAGGCATGCAGCAAATAATCAACAAACTAGTTGAGCAAGTTCACAGTAAGTTCATAGTATAGTGTGCATGTTTAACTAGTGGGGGTTTCCCCTGTTTATCCTGGCTAATGAGGGCTTCTCATTAACGGTACTTACTAGACTAACTTCCGACCATGTGTTCTTCTTTACCGAGAACAGGAATACGTACAGAGTCACGTAGGCTTTACGTGACGTGCCCTTCCCCGAGGACAGTGGTACGCGTGGGGGCTACGTAGGCTTTACGCAGCGTGGCCTTCCGACCTGGAAGCCAGTGAATGGTATTGGGTTACGTAGGCTTTACGTAACGTGTCCTTCCCGACCCGGGAGACATATGGCAATTGTACTGGGTTACGTAGGCTTTACGTAACGTGTCCTGACTAACCTGAGGACGATGGTCTATAGTCTGGTATATGCGTAAGTACGAGTAATCATTCCACATTTATCATATCCAACCCAATTCCCAACCCGGGAATCCCATGCCTTGGCTGTGTGAACTCACCTTGGTTTGCTCGGCAGATACACAAAGAGTATAGATAAGCTAGTAATTGGTCAATCACGTCCTAGCATGGTTGTAATACAAGTCAGGTTTGGTTCAATGATGCACGTATACAACATGGCAAACACGTATGCACGTAACACACTAAGTACACCACTTGTGCTATTCGGATGGTTGGGCCAAAGAGCTTGTGCGAGCCCAACCATCTTGTGCGATGTAAGTCTAGGCCCAAACTTTACCCGGCCCAACTGATTAACAATTCAAATATATATATATATACAATCCAACATAGTGATCTCGGCCCAAATAAATAAAGCATAATAGTGGGCTTGTGCGATCCATCATATTACAAACAAATTTAACATATTACGGCCCAGTTCAGATTATGGCCCAAGTATAACACACAACGATTTGTGCGATCCAGCTGATCTTGTACGATCCAGCTGGGTTGTGCGACCAGGAAATGGGCTTGTGCGTCTGTCCGGCCCAAGTAACGAAACAATTACTTGTGCGATGAATCTTGGGCTGTCCGGCCCAAAGTACAGCCTTGTGCGACCAGGCTGCCTTTGTGCGACTGGGCTGTACTTGTACGACTGGACCAGCTTGTGCGATAGGTCTTGTGTGATCAATTAATATGGACGGCCCAATTATAACGTTTAATGAACTTGTGCGGTCCAATAGTGTGAGCGGCCCACACAATAACTTGTGCGACCTGACTTCTTGTACAGTCAAGAAGTCTTGTGTGGTCAGCCCATGATGTGCGATCAGTTTAACAACTTCCCATGAATTATGCTATCAGTTACTATTCATTCAAAGTTCCCAAATTTAATCCTTGCCAATTAACACAATATCAACAATTTACTTAACAAGATATCGATCAAACAGGGATTTCAAGTACCAATCCTTATGAACCCTAATCTTGATTCAAGGCATAATAATAATTAACAACTCTAATCAAATCTGAAATCATCACACATGACAATCCGGGACATATAGCATATCAATTATCATTAGATCTACATCATACCAATCAGATTCGTGTGTGAACATTTACAATACATGAGGGCCGATTACATAACAAGGACATGTATAATTACATTAACATACTCAATCATACAAGAACCCTATAACAAGTATCAACATATCACACACAAAAAATTAAACACTAACCGATTACGAGTGAGGTGTGTGATCCGGGCAAGGGTACTCCTTGGTGCCGTCGGGTTTCAAGCAGCCGAGAGAGAGAGAGACAAGATAGAGGAGCTAGGGTTTTTAGAACTTGTGTGTGTTATCCAAAATTGTAACAAGTGAGATACAATACCCCCTCATGTGTGCTTGTACGTAAAAAGCAATGGGCCGGCCATTCACTTGGGCTGCCCTTTATCCGAGCACATGATGTGCGGCCCAAATAGCTAGCTTGTGTGATCTTGTGTGAGTGTGTATTTGTGCGATTGGGCTGGATTGTATACATACACATGTGTTTACACAACACACGCAACAAATAGATATACATGCACGTAATAGTAAATCATTCATTAAAACACACAAGTCACATTACATTCAATAATATTCGCTTAAACAATCAAGTTCACATAGTCGTGCCATAAACGTTACATCAAAGCGAGTCTAAAGTTCGAGTTGTCACATTATCCCCAACTAATTGGAAATTTCGTCCCGAAATTTGGTATGCACTCACTGAGGAAGCTAGGTAAACTGTACTGTTCACTGGTTTTCCTGGGGTGTCACATCCTCCCCCCGTTGATCTGGAATTTCGTCCCGAAATTCCGAAGTAGTAGCTTCAGCCTCAGTAGTGGTTGCCTTGTTCCCGAATAACTGGGGGTACTTTTCTGTCATCCTGTCTTCGCGTTCCCAGGTGTACTCTGGGCCACGTTTGGAGTTCCAACGAACTCGGACAAGAGGGATTCTCTTGTGTTTGAGGACTTTCATATCCCGGTCCGTGATTTCTACTGGTTCCTCGACGAACTGCAACCGCTCGTCGATAGTGAGTTCCTTAAAAGGAATGATGAGGTTTTCATCTGATAGGCACTTCTTTAAGTTCGATACATGAAAGACATTGTGAACTGCCCCGAGTTCAGCTGGTAGTTTCAACTTGTAGGCTACCTTGCCAATCTTTTCTATAATTTCGAATGGTCCGACATACCGCGGATTCAGTTTGCCCCGTTTGCCAAAACGTACCACACCCTTCCAGGGTGAGACTTTCAATAAAACCCGGTCCCCGACCTCAAATTCCAAAGGCTTTCTACGCTTGTCCGCGTAGGCTTTCTGACGGTCGCGTGCTGCCGCCATGCGTTGTCGTATCTGTGCTATCTTTTCCGTGGCGTCCACTACAATCTCTGGACCCGTAATCTGACTATCCCCCACCTCTGCCCAACAGAGAGGTGACCGGCACTTACGCCCGTACAATGCCTCGAATGGAGCGGCTTGAATGCTGGTGTGATAACTGTTATTGTAAGAAAACTCCACCAAAGGGAGGTGCTTTTCCCAGCCGTTGCCGAAATCGATAACGCATGCCCGAAGCATGTCTTCGAGTGTTTGAATCGTCCGCTCAGACTGCCCATCCGTCTGAGGGTGATAAGCCGTGCTCATGTCTAGTCGTGAGCCAAAAGATTTATGCATTGCTTGCCAAAGTTCTGACGTGAATCGTGCATCGCGATCCGAAATGATAGATGTGGGCACCCCGTGCCTCGAGACAATTTCTTTAAGATAAACGTCTGCGAGAGTGGAGAACTTGTCCGTTTCCTTAATCGGTAGGAAGTGTGCAGACTTGGTGAGTCGATCAACTATGACCCATATTGTATCGTTTCCACGCTGGGATCTGGGTAGGCCTGTAACGAAATCCATGGAAATTTCTTCCCATTTCCATTGAGGTATCTTTGGCTGCTGAAGTAGACCAGCTGGTTTCTGATATTCGACCTTGACTCTCGCACAGGTCAAGCATTTTCCAACATACGTAGCAATGTGGGCCTTCATACTAGGCCACCAATAGGTAGTGCTGATGTCGTGGTACATTTTATCCGACCCTGGATGTACCGAATAGCGTGACTTGTGAGCTTCATCCATCACAAGTTCGCGTAGACCGCCATAAAGAGGGACCCAAATCCGGCCCGTTACATAGTAGGCGCCGTCTGCCTTCTGTTCCATTTGTTGTCGTGAGCCGCGTAAGGCTTCAGCCTTGACGTTTTCGGGCTTCAACGCTTCTACCTGAGCATCTCGTATCTGTGCAGGAAGGCTAGACTGAATCGTAAGCTGTAGCGCTCGCACGCGCTTCGGTAAAGTGTCTTTTCGACTAAGGGCATCAGCCACAACATTGGCTTTGCCTGAATGATACTTGATAGCGCATTCGTAATCGTTAAGTAACTCGACCCATCGCCGTTGACGCATATTCAAATCCTTCTGCTTAAGAATATGCTCGAGACTCCTGTGATCGGTGTAAATCGTGCACCTGGTACCGTACAGGTAGTGTCGCCATATCTTAAGCGCGAAAACAACAGCTCCCAGCTCTAAATCGTGCGTCGTGTAGTTCCGTTCATGAACCTTGAGTTGACGAGAGGCGTAAGCGATAACCTTGTCACGCTGCATCAACACACATCCAAGTCCCCGAATGGATGCATCACAATAAACCACGAAGTCATCTGTGCCCTCTGGCAATGAGAGGATAGGTGCACTGCAAAGTCTATCCTTTAGGTGCTGAAAAGCAGTCTCCTGGGGCTCTCCCCAGCGATAGGTAACACCCTTCTGTGTCAGTAGCGTAAGCGGCTGAGCAATCTTCGAAAAGTCTCTAATAAACCGTCTGTAGTAACCTGCCAGACCCAAGAATTGTCGTATTTCTGTCGGCGTACGCGGTGCAGGCCAGTTTCTGATCGAGTCTACCTTGGATGGATCGACATGGATCCCATCCTTGTTCACTACGTGGCCTAAGAAGTGGACTTCACGAAGCCAGAAGTCGCATTTAGAAAGCTTGGCGTACAGCTGTTCCTTCCGAAGAAGTTCCAATATCAGGCGAAGATGCTGCTCGTGTTCCTTCTGACTCTTGGAGTAAATCAGAATGTCGTCGATGAATACTATGACGAACTTGTCAAGGTAGGGTTTGCACACCCTGTTCATAAGATCCATAAACACCGCAGGCGCGTTCGTTAACCCGAATGGCATGACGAGAAACTCGTAGTGACCGTAACGGGTTCTGAAGGCTGTCTTGGAGACGTCCTCATCCCGGACTCTCAGCTGATGATAACCAGACCTCAAGTCTATTTTCGAATAGTAGCACGACCTTTGCAACTGGTCGAATAAGTCGTCTATGCGTGGAAGAGGATAACGGTTCTTCACCGTCACCTTGTTCAGTTCCCTGTAGTCTATGCACATTCTGAACGTACCGTCTTTCTTCTTCACGAAAAGCACTGGAGCTCCCCAAGGTGAAGAGCTTGGACGAATGAAACCCTTTTCCAAGAGTTCCTGCAGTTGCTTTGACAATTCCTCCAATTCCGATGGAGCTAGACGATATGGTGCGCGAGCTATGGGTGCTGCTCCTGGAGCGAGCTCGATCTGAAATTCGACCTGACGATGAGGCGGTAAACCAGGTAAGTCTTCAGGAAACACCTGAGGGTAATCACGTACAACTGGAATGTCTTCCAATTTCTTTTCCTTTGCTGAGGCGTCTGTAACGAGAGCCAGAATGGCTGTGTGACCCTTACGTAAGCATTTCTGAGCCTTCAAGAGAGAGATGATGCCAACCACAGCACCACTCTTGTCGCCTTGAACTTCTAGAGGTTCCTGACCAGAACGAGGAATGCGAATAACCTTCTCGCTGCATAGGATTTCTGCCTGGTGTTGGGATAACCAATCCATCCCAATCACGACGTCGAAGCTACCCAAAACTATGGGAATGAGGTCGATAGAGAAAACTTGACCAGCTAGGATAAGATTACAACCCTGAACTACGTGCGTGGCTTCTAGACTTTTACCGTTAGCTAACTCTACTACATGTTTGGTGGGTAAAAGTGTTGGTGCACGTTTTAGTAGTTGACACATTTTCACAGACATATAGCTTGTATCCGCACCCGAATCAAATAAAACGGTAACGTAAATATTGTCGAGGAGAAACTTACCCATGACAACGTTGGGATCGTTCACTGCGTCGCCTCGACCTAGCACAAAAGCACGACCACGAGCTTCATTGCCGTTGTTGTTGTTATTCCCGCCGTTATTGTTGCCGTTGCCCTGGTTGTTATTGTTGTTGCGATTCTGGTTCAACTGAGGGCAATCGCGTTTGAAGTGACCTTCAGCCCCACACTGGAAACATCCCCGGTTTCCACGCTGTGGCTGCTGCTGCTGATTCTGGTTCTGTGGAGCTGGTTGCTGAGGCTGCTGATTCTGATTTGCAGGACGAGGGCTCCTACAGTCTTTAGCCTCGTGCCCCATCTTAAGACACCTTTGACAGCGACCCTTGTTACATGGGCCGTGGTGATGCCTGTTGCAGTTGTGGCACCTGGGTTGACTACCCTGATATCTCCTCTGTCTGTGACCACTAGAGGATTGCTGACTGGGGCTCTGATAGTGATCGATCTTCTGCTGCTGAGCTTGTGGCTGAACAGATGCTGAACCTTTGCTGGAATCCCCATCCCATTTTCTTTTACTGTCACCTGATGTAGCAGGAGTAACTGAGGTGGTGACGTTAGCAGTAGCATTAACACGCTTGGGCAGCTTATTCTGATCCACTGCCTGGTCGGTGATACGGTGAGCGAGACGCTGAATTTCCTGAATGTTTTCGAGATTAGCCGACGTCACGTGGCTCTGAATTTCTGGCGCCAATCCCTTGAGATACAATTCAATGCGCTTGTATGGAGGGTCCACCATAGTAGGACACAGAACGGCCAGCTCATTGGACCGTTTGGTATACGCTTCGATTTCCGATCCAACCATTTTCAAGTTATAAAGCTCGTCTTCCAGCTTGTGTATGTCTTCCCGCGTGCAATACTCACGCTTGATGAGTTCCTTAAAGTCGTTCCATGGGGTGGCGTTAGCAGCTGCCAACCCTAAGATCTGGACTTGGGCGTTCCACCAAGTCAGTGCTATTCCCTCCAGAGTACCAGTAGCAAACTTGACCTTGCGAGCCTCAGGGCACTCGCACATTTCAAATACTGATTCTAGCTTCTCGAACCAGTGGAGGAGTCCAACCGCTCCTTCTGTGCCGCTGAAAGAGTTTGGACGACAGTCCATGAAATTCTTGAAAGTGCAGACTGGCTGCTGCGCGTGTTGACCTATTGTGTACGAATAGGACGAAGTTAAATACGAGTGTTAATGTAGGATCTAAAGATCCTAGTGTGTGCCTATACTGCAGGATATACTACCTGCTTGAGCTGCTGCAACTGCCGCAGCAACTTGAGCTTGAACAAGAGCCTCTAGCTGGGCTTGTGTCATGTTGATTCGTCCAGACATGATCTTCATAGTAACAAGTAGCATACGTAAGAATGGTTCGCGAGTAGGGCGATGACAGAAAAGCGTAGGCATATAGGTGTTCTCATGTAATCAAAGCATGTGTATCTAAGCGTAATGCGAGCAAAGTTCTAAGCAGTTCTAGCAAACAGGCAATAAACATAACCTTATTACCTAGGATGTCGAGTCTTGCACGTGGAGCGAAGCGTCGTTGTGGATCGTTGAGAGCACTGTTCTGGTTATAGTCCGGTTTTAATAAAAACGTTTTCCCATATTAAAACCAAGTTCTCTATAACCAATGGCTCTGATACCAATCTGTCACACCCCCAAAATCCACCTGCGGAGCACCACCGCTTGGGAGCGTGACTGACCAGGATCAAGCCACCAATTATATCAAACATAGCATTTAATAATAATCAAAGACATAATTGGTGTTCAAAACCAAACACTGTTTAAGTAGCGGAAGCATTAAATGTAAAACCCAAAACATAAGTATCAATGTGTGAAGGTAAAAGTGTTTAATAAGCATTCACGAGTTCTTGTCCACAACGACCCGCCTCTCCTCTGGTGCAAGCTCCAAGTATACCTAAGGTCCTGCAAGGCATGCAGCAAATAATCAACAAACTAGTTGAGCAAGTTCACAGTAAGTTCATAGTATAGTGTGCATGTTTAACTAGTGGGGGTTTCCCCTGTTTATCCTGGCTAATGAGGGCTTCTCATTAACGGTACTTACTAGACTAACTTCCGACCATGTGTTCTTCTTTACCGAGAACAGGAATACGTACAGAGTCACGTAGGCTTTACGTGACGTGCCCTTCCCCGAGGACAGTGGTACGCGTGGGGGCTACGTAGGCTTTACGCAGCGTGGCCTTCCGACCTGGAAGCCAGTGAATGGTATTGGGTTACGTAGGCTTTACGTAACGTGTCCTTCCCGACCCGGGAGACATATGGCAATTGTACTGGGTTACGTAGGCTTTACGTAACGTGTCCTGACTAACCTGAGGACGATGGTCTATAGTCTGGTATATGCGTAAGTACGAGTAATCATTCCACATTTATCATATCCAACCCAATTCCCAACCCGGGAATCCCATGCCTTGGCTGTGTGAACTCACCTTGGTTTGCTCGGCAGATACACAAAGAGTATAGATAAGCTAGTAATTGGTCAATCACGTCCTAGCATGGTTGTAATACAAGTCAGGTTTGGTTCAATGATGCACGTATACAACATGGCAAACACGTATGCACGTAACACACTAAGTACACCACTTGTGCTATTCGGATGGTTGGGCCAAAGAGCTTGTGCGAGCCCAACCATCTTGTGCGATGTAAGTCTAGGCCCAAACTTTACCCGGCCCAACTGATTAACAATTCAAATATATATATATATACAATCCAACATAGTGATCTCGGCCCAAATAAATAAAGCATAATAGTGGGCTTGTGCGATCCATCATATTACAAACAAATTTAACATATTACGGCCCAGTTCAGATTATGGCCCAAGTATAACACACAACGATTTGTGCGATCCAGCTGATCTTGTACGATCCAGCTGGGTTGTGCGACCAGGAAATGGGCTTGTGCGTCTGTCCGGCCCAAGTAACGAAACAATTACTTGTGCGATGAATCTTGGGCTGTCCGGCCCAAAGTACAGCCTTGTGCGACCAGGCTGCCTTTGTGCGACTGGGCTGTACTTGTACGACTGGACCAGCTTGTGCGATAGGTCTTGTGTGATCAATTAATATGGACGGCCCAATTATAACGTTTAATGAACTTGTGCGGTCCAATAGTGTGAGCGGCCCACACAATAACTTGTGCGACCTGACTTCTTGTACAGTCAAGAAGTCTTGTGTGGTCAGCCCATGATGTGCGATCAGTTTAACAACTTCCCATGAATTATGTTATCAGTTACTATTCATTCAAAGTTCCCAAATTTAATCCTTGCCAATTAACACAATATCAACAATTTACTTAACAAGATATCGATCAAACAGGGATTTCAAGTACCAATCCTTATGAACCCTAATCTTGATTCAAGGCATAATAATAATTAACAACTCTAATCAAATCTGAAATCATCACACATGACAATCCGGGACATATAGCATATCAATTATCATTAGATCTACATCATACCAATCAGATTCGTGTGTGAACATTTACAATACATGAGGGCCGATTACATAACAAGGACATGTATAATTACATTAACATACTCAATCATACAAGAACCCTATAACAAGTATCAACATATCACACACAATAAATTAAACACTAACCGATTACGAGTGAGGTGTGTGATCCGGGCAAGGGTACTCCTTGGTGCCGTCGGGTTTCAAGCAGCCGAGAGAGAGAGAGACAAGATAGAGGAGCTAGGGTTTTTAGAACTTGTGTGTGTTATCCAAAATTGTAACAAGTGAGATACAATACCCCCTCATGTGTGCTTGTACGTAAAAAGCAATGGGCCGGCCATTCACTTGGGCTGCCCTTTATCCGAGCACATGATGTGCGGCCCAAATAGCTAGCTTGTGTGATCTTGTGTGAGTGTGTATTTGTGCGATTGGGCTGGATTGTATACATACACATGTGTTTACACAACACACGCAACAAATAGATATACATGCACGTAATAGTAAATCATTCATTAAAACACACAAGTCACATTACATTCAATAATATTCGCTTAAACAATCAAGTTCACATAGTCGTGCCATAAACGTTACATCAAAGCGAGTCTAAAGTTCGAGTTGTCACAGTTTAAACTTAAACTTAAACAGATCCACACTGATGCTAATTCAGCGGATCTTTTTACAAAACCTGTCAGCATTTCGAGATTCAATGTGCTTGTGAATCTTTTAAAAATGATGCGTTTTCACCGACTGAGCAACAAAAAAAAACCCGGGTTTCTATACTAATGTAAATAAATTAGTAAATTTACGCATAAAGTGTGATGCACAAATTTAGGGGGGGGGGAGAGGGACATATATGTACATATACATTGTTTGAGGGGGAGAAAAGCAAAAAAAAAAAAAACATATGTACATTTGCATTGTTTGAGGGGGAGAAATAGCTGATGGGAAGTGAAATGAATTTTCGTGCTAAAGAATTTGATTAACACATGTAAGGTATCGAAGCTGAAAAGGCTAGGATTCACTGCGATGTGTTGATAGGTCTAACGCTCAAAAGGATAAAAGATACCAAGTGATGTAAACCTAATGGACTGGACATCTCCTGGGTAACAGACCAACGGTGTATGATTTCATGGTTTAAAATCCTACGTTGATACTGATGAGTCATCCGGGATATCAGGACTGCCCTTCTGTTGCATCCAGATTATATGCAGACCTAGGCATAGTCAGGATATCTTGAAAAAGAGCCGCAAAAAAGGGCCAAAACCTTAAACGAAAGAAAATCTCATAAAGAGAATTCCGTGCGCTTATAAAAGCCAAATTCATACCGTTAAAGGTATCGGCCTAGCCCTCGTCAGACTTCTCTGGTCACTCTGCTGTACGGAAGTACTGACCTGTTCACCAGAAAGTCTGGCACTGTAAAAACAAAAGGATGAACTCAGTATACTCACCTGCTACGATGAACCGTTGTGCTTACCTTGATCGTGGGGGTATGCCTTGGAATGGGACATACGGATGTAACAGTAAAAATCTACCCTAAATGTATCACAAGGTTGAAAATTGAAGGTTGAGCGTTAGATTTAAGAGGACAAGTATATTAACAATCGCGTGGACCAGTCTAAGTAAGCATGTGCTGAAAAGCGTTCCTTAATCAGTTCGAAAACGATTTGATCGCATGGCAGCTCCTCCTTATATTACCCTTTTATTATTATTTTATTTTTTTATTATTTTTTTGATTAAAAAAAACAAAAAAAGGGTTGCTCGGTTGGTTGGATCGTTGATTTTGAAAAGGATGTTTTCAGTCTTGAAAAGGTAATAGTCTGGCCCACTATTTCGGATTGGGGCCCACTGTTTCGGATAAAACTGTTGGGTTTTTCACATGTTTATCAAAGTATATTTATCCGAATAAAATTAAAACGCAGCGGAAAAAGGATTTAAAACATGTTACTTTGCAAGATCTAAAACCATTTTAATTGCAAAACCCAAAATCGGATCCATATATGACATGCATGCTATCAAAATACAACCATAGGGTGTTTTAGAATACAACCTTTCTTAGAGCAAGGAGATGGAAGATGATGATGATTCTTGAATGGTAGCTTCCAAACGAGAAAGCCTCAAGCTAGTATACCCCCAAGCCTTCAACAAACACCTTAAGATTGCTAGGATTTTGACTTGTAAACTCTCTTGAATGACCACCCTTGGCCGAAAATTACTCGAGAGAAGAGAGTTCTTTGCACTTGAATTTTTTGAGAAAAAAAGTATATCAAAATGATAAGGTAGGTTGTTCTTTAAAACAAGCAAGAATCATATTTCAATTTTCTAAAAAGTTGCATGTAATATTAGTGGTGAAAACACCTTCGGAAGCCTCCCCAAGGCCGGCCCCCTTTGCCACCCCATTAGGCCAATGAGAAATTTTTCCTTTTTGCATTTTTAAGTATTGGTCTTAATTCATAACTTTTATAAAATTATAATATGACCTCTTTATAAAATTTTGCAACCTTTTAGGTGTTATTTAACCCATTAAATAACAAAACAAAATATTTTCTCAAAATAAATTATCCATATAATTTATTAGTTTCTCAAGTGCAATTATTTAGAAAACCAATTTCTAAATATTCTAAGTGTTAATATTTATTTGTTTGATCATATCATAAATAAATATTGTAGGTGTTTGTCTAGCTTGTTATTGGGTATGACCCGACTTGGATCATAACGTACTAACCACATCAATTTAATATGTGTCTTGGGCATAGAGAGTCCAACAATCTCCCACTTGCACAAGATACATAGAAGATTGATGCAAGTAGTAAATGACGCCTAACAACGGTTTACTACCCCTAATACATATGACGAAGTGCCATTCAATAACATCATCCCCTTCAAGTCCCTTACTTGAACATGATTTAGGTGAATCTGTCATTTATCCTTTCGTTACAGATGTCATGTCAAATCCAGAGACACAGTGTGATCATTCTCTGTTGATTTAACTTAAGCATGCCTTAGACATCTTACTCTCAACGAATAAGAGGAACAAATCCCTTCTTGACTACATACGTCTCTCACAATCACCTCGTACCACACCTGAGCTTAGCCTTGTGTACTGTCTTATTACAGACAGCGAAGAACTAAGTCAAGGTACAATATTTAGTGAATATCAAGACCCAATATGTATCTCAGGTCAGAGGATACTATGATATTCGCCTTTGCTCAAATTTACTTATGATCAATCACAAATGATTCCATGCAGTAACATTTGAGAGCGGGTCAGTCCAATATTTGTATCCCACAAATATCTATGAACTTTGGCAGCAACACTTTGCTCTATATTCATACCTAATGAATACCCACCAATCCAAGTTCATAATAGCCTTACATTCATATTTGTTCCCACAAGTATGATCGACTATGGACATTTAGAATAATTAATTTATTCACGGATTTAAACATGCTAAAATGGAACATAACTCAAAATACCATAAAAGAGTTAAAATAACAATTGTTCCAATATCCAAATACAAAATAGATCAAATCCAATCACTAGAATATCGAAGTCCCAAGGCACACGTATAACCCTCATGTTTTGGCCGTTCAAGGAGCTTCGTGAGTGGATCCGCAATGTTTTGATCGGTGTGAACTTTGCGAATACATATCTTTCCCTTTTCAACTTCATCCCTTATGTAGTTGAATCTCCGCTCAATGTGCTTCGTCTTTTGATGTGCACGAGGTTCCTTGATTTGAGCAATCGCACCCTCGTTATCACAAAAGATCTCAGGGGGTCTTGAATGGTAGGGACTACCCCTAGGTCGGCAATGAACTTCTTTAACCACGCAGCTTCTTGTGCTGCCAATGAGGTGGCGATGTATTCTGATTCTGTAGTGGACAATGCTACAACATCCTGCTTCGAGCTCTTCCAAGAGACTGCAGCTCCATTCAAAATGAAGACATACCCAGATTGTGATCGAGAATCATCTCAATCAGTTTGGAAACTCGCATCTGTGTAACCTTTTACAACGAGTTCCTCTTCACCAGATCCATATATTAGAAACATGTCCTTAGTCCTCCTAAGGTATTCACTATGCTCTTAACAGCCATCCAATGACTGTTACCTGGATTTTGCTGGTATCTGCTTGTCATGCTTAAAGCGCATGACACGTCCGGTCTAGTACATATCATTGCATACATTATGGATCCAATAGCAGACGCATATGGGATTCCTTTCATTCTTTCTTGCTCATCCTTTGAGCTTGGACATTGAGTTACATCCAATATTGTCCCCTTTTGAATAGGTACCAAACCTTTCTTAGAGTTCTCCATCTTGAACCTTTTCAAGACTTTGTCAATGTATGCACTTTGGTTTAAACCTATCAAGCGCCTTGATCTATCCCTATAGATCTTTATTCCCAAAATATAGGCAGCTTCTCCAAGATCTTTAATGGAAAAACATCTTCCAAGCCAGGCTTTTACACCATCCATGGTTGGAATGTCATTTCCAAATAGTAGAATGTCATCGACATACAATACTAAGAAAGTGACGGTGCTCCCACTAGCTTTCTTATACACACAAGCTTCATCGCCGTTCTTGATGAACCCAAAATTCTTAATCTCTTCATCAAAACGGTGATTCCAACTTCTCGATGCTTGTTTCAATCCATAGATTGATTTCTTTAACTTGCATACTTTGTTAGGATGTTTTGGATCGACAAAACCTTCAGGATGAACCATATAGACATCTTCATCAAGATATCCATTGAGGAAAGCCGTTTTGACATCCATTTGCCAAATCTCATAGTCATAATATGCAGCTATGGCAAATAATATCCTAATCGACTTTAGCATTGCCACTGGCGAGAAGGTCTCATCATAATCAACCCCTTGAGTTTGAGTGAAACCTTTTGCTACAAGTCTCGCTTTATAAGTATCCAAGTTACCATGCATATCTGTTTTCTTCTTGAAAACCCACTTACTTCCAACTACTTTGGAGTTAAGAGGTGGCACAACCAATTCCCAAACTTGGTTGTCATACATGGATTGCATCTCTACGTTCATGGCTTCAAGCCATTTGTCGCAATCAGATTTTGACATTGCATCATGGTAAGTGGTTGGTTCATCTGAATCTACCACATAGCATCCATCCATGAAAAATCCATATCTTTCAGGTGGATTACTAATTCTACCAGATCTGCGAACGTTTTGTGTATGTTGATCAACCATTTGATCATTTTCAACAACCTCTTGTTGAGTGCTAGTATCAACCAAACGTGTATCGGGTTGTGGTTCTTGATCCTCATCAAGTTCCACTGTTCTATTAGTTCCTTCCATAAGGAACTTATCCTCCAAGAACTTACCCTTTCGAGCAACAAATACCTTTTGCTCTGTTGGATCGTAGAAATAATATCCTATATCATCTTTAGGATATCCTACGAAGATACACTTAATGGATCGTACTTCTAATTTGTTTGGGGTGTATTGCTTCACATAAGCATCACAACCCCACACTTTCAAATATGATAAAGATGGAACCGTTCCATGCCATATTTCAAAAGGTGTCTTATCCACTTTCTTGGTTGGGGCCATATTTAATATACGAGCCGCGAAGAGCAAAGCGTAACCCCAAAATGATAGAGGCAATGTGCTTCTAGCCATCATAGATCGAATCATATCCAATAAAGTTCGATTCCTCCTCTCAGACACACCATTATGTTATGGTGTTCCAGGTGGAGTAAGTTGTGAGATGATCCCACAACTCCGAAGATGATCTTGAAAAGCATCACTAAGGTATTCACCTCCTCTATCGGAACGAAGAACTTTGATTGTCTTGGTGAGTTGATTCTCTACTTCGTTTTGGAAGACTTTGAACGTTTCAAAAACTTCATCTTTGTGTCTTAGCAAGTACACATAACCATAACGACTAAAGTCGTCGGTAAAAGTTACGAAGTATCTTTCACCATTCCTAGTCATTGGCTTAAAAGGACCACATACATCCGAATGTATGATGCCTAATAAATCTTTTGCCCTTTGGTTTGTGCCACTAAAGGGTTTCTTGGTCATTTTACCTTGTAAACAAGATTCGCATGTATCAAATGAACCAATTTCATTCGTTTCCAAAAGACCATTCTTTTGAAGTGTTTGCATGCGATTTCTGTTTATATGACCAAGATGACAATGCCAAAGATAGGTCTCACTCAAATCCATTTTGAGTTTCTTGGTGTTTGCTTGGTACATCGAATTATCAAATGATGTATTATCATGAACCAATTCATAAATACCACATGTCATTCATCAAAGCATAAATTTCATTGTTCACAAACTTCAAATCAAATCCATATTGTCTTAAAAGGGAAACAAAAATAATGTTCCTAGTCAAACTAGGAGCATACAAAACATTTTTCAAACATATTTCCAAACCACTTGGAAGTTTTAAAATATAGTCTCCTTGGGCTTTAACTTAAACTTTTGCTCCATTGCCCATGAAGAGACTAGTGTCTCCCTTCTTGTAATGCTTATTTCTTTTGAACCCCTGCAACGAATTGCAAATATGAGTTCCACATCCGGTATCTGATACCCATGTGTTAGAAGAAATAACATTTAGATTAATATGTATCATAAAGATTGTACCTGAGGTTTGCCCGACATCCCTCTTGTTTCAACTCTTTAAGATAGGTTGGACAATTCCTTTTCCAATGTCCTATCTCTCCACACTCAAAGCATGGATCGCTTGTGGCAACTTTTGCCTTCTTCTCTTTTGGTTTTGGTGGTTCTGCTTTTGCCTTTCTTTTTCCCTTCCCTTTGACGTGTCCCTTTCCCTTGGCAACATTTGCTTTGGTGTCGGGGTGATGCCCTTTCTTGCCTCCCTCATTGATCGTTAGAACGTGTAAAGCCTTTTTACCCATTGCTGCTTCGGCCGTTTTGAGCGTTGCATGAAGCTCACCAATGCTCTTGTCCCATCCGTTCATGTTATAGTTCATAACAAAGCTATCAAATTTCTTTGTTAAGGAGTTGAGGATCAAATCCGTAGCCAACTCTTTAGAGACGGGACAATTGAGCCTCTCGAGGCGATCAATGTGGCTTTTCATTTTAAGGACGTAAGATGAGACCGATTGGGTTTCCTCCATTCGACATGCATGAAGCGCTTGAACCGTTTCGAAGCGTTCTACCCCTGCTTGTTGTAGGAACATTTCCTTCAATTGGGTAATCATGTCGTATGCCCCATGATGTTCAAAGTCCATTTGAATCTCGGGAATCATAGTTGCCAACATGAGGCATGAGGCTTGCATGGAGTCCTCGGTATACTTAACCCAATCATTGTAGGCTTCTACATCTTCCTCGTCAGGTTGATCGGGAATAGGATCTTCTAATACATAGGATATCTTCTCTTGCTTGAGAACAATTCTCAAGTTTCGAAACCAATCCATGAAGTTGTTATGGTTGAGACGATCCTTTTCTAGGATGGTTCTTAGTGATAGGTTACGGACGGTTTGGGTAATCGGGTTTGCATTGTTAGCGGCCATCTACAAAATTTAACAAAGTTCAATTTTAGTATTTTCGATATTATTAATATTTTAATTATTAATACCCTTTTAATGTCTCATAGACAATTAATAATTAAAATCTAGAATCCAACGTTACATTTAAATATTGGTTAGGTGACCTTTATCCCATTATTTAAATTAACAAGGTAGTCAACGTTTTGACGATTGCAACCCTTTGCAACTTCTAGCTATATGGGATCGGTTAAACATCTTTATGTTTAGTTGGCATGTTTAATCCCATCAACACCTTGTTCCCCATGCTTCGGTGACCCTAAGTTCATGGTTTCCAAATCAAGTCGTCCAACTTACACACACATGTGAGTTTACACTCATAAGTGGTTAGGTGACCTTTATCCCACAAACATGGTGAACCCACCTCAAATATACAAGTTTCCTCAAATGTGGTTAGGTGACCTTTATCCCACAAAGAGTTCCCAAGTAATTCGAGTGTTGTATAAAAGGATGGTGTTTGACTTGTTTTATAAAAAGGATTTTATTTTTCAAAATTCTAGTTTAGAAAAATATTATGTACCATATGTTTGCATGCATTCAAATTAATGGTACTTTAGTGAAAACCAATTTTCAAGGTTCTTTTAATAAAACCCATTTTATTATAAAATCATTAATTTTTAGTAAGACCTTTTATTAACCGTTTTAATGATTTTGTAAGAACCAATTTTAGGCTTGTTCCGGATTGTTTGTTGTTAAGCATGCATATCCAAATATCATCCAAACAACCATAAAAAATAACCATACAAGCACACAACACATATGATAATAGGTGCATAACCATAGCCAACTATTTTGACCACACTTGTTAGCCGAAACAAGTGTGTCAAAAGGTCCTTCCTAAAGGGTGAAGATAGACACAAGAGGGGTGTAGGTGAACTCCCACTTGATCCCACATCCAAATGCTCCAAGTCTTCATCTTGTGTTGTGATTTCTTCACATTCTTTGAGCTTCCAAATGTCTTTAATATTCAGCTCCAAACTCCTTTGGACTTCAAAAATGTGTTTTGGTTATCGTGCTAAAATCCCGTTAAGAACTATGAAGTCCTTTATGCCCGAAAATGGCAAAACCCAAAACCGCATTTTTGTGTGCATCTTCTTTTACATAAAAGTATCCTAATACATTTTTCTAGTAAAATAAAATGCATCTAATCTATTTACTTACATACCAAATGAAAATAAATAAATTACATATTTTTACAAATGGAAGACAAAAATAATAATTATTACAACCCATTGAATAATTAACTAAAATCACAAACACAAACATATTCATACAAGGTCATGGCTAGGTTATAAACACAAAAATATATATCCAAATATATATATAAAATTCAAGAGCAAAATGGTTTCCTTTTACAACCTATATTTTTCGGCCAAGAATGAAAAACCGAAAAATGTGGGTTTTTGTCCAAACAAAACAAATCATCCATATGATATAATTTTTTCAAGATTCCTTTATGCATGTAGGAAGTAAATCTTGAAAAAACAAAAGGAAATCCATGGATAAAATTTCGGCTATTGGGTTTCTCCAAACCCAAAAACCCGAAAATTTTAAATCCGATGAAGCAAGCACTCATATAAGCGGCTCTAGATGCCATTGTTGGGTTTTTCACATGTTTATCAAAGTAATTTTATCTGAATAAAATTAAAACGCAGTGGAAAAAGGATTTAAAACATGTTACTTTGCAAGATCTAAAACCATTTTAATTGCAAAACCCAAAATCGGATCCATATATGACATGCATGCTATCAAAATACAACCATAGGGTGTTTTAGAATACAACCTTTCTTAGAGCAAGGAGATGGAAGATGATGATGATTCTTGAATGGTAGCTTCCAAACGAGAAAGCCTCAAGCTAGTATACCCCCAAGCCTTCAACAAACACCTTAAGATTGCTAGGATTTTGACTTGTAAACTCTCTTGAATGACCACCCTTGGCCGAAAATTACTAGAGAGAAGAGAGTTCTTTGCACTTGAATTTTTTGAGAAAAAAAGTATATCAAAATGATAAGGTAGGTTGTTCTTTAAAACAAGCAAGAATCATATTTATTGTCTATCGCCTTCGTCAATCCGAGTCGTAGTGAGAAGCCGGAAGAAATCAAGCGCATAATGTCATATTTAGTTAGAAATGGCAAGGTGGCAAACTTGTAATTAATGAGAACTTTCATTAAGTTGCCTTGACCATATAAATAGGAGGTTATGTCATGATCTTAGTAAGATTTTTAGAAAAGATTTTTGGGAGAATTAGGAGAAGACTTGGAAGATTCTAGAGAGAGAAAGTCTAGAGAGAGAAAGTGGTGTAATTGTGATTCTTGTACCGTACACGTCAAATCTAGCAATGGAATCACGTTAGTAGTACGTTATCGTGTGTTCGGTCACGTTCGTTCACGGATTCCGCACGTGAAACGTTCATTTCGCAATCGAACGGCGTAAAAACCGGTCCTACACAATTTTCTAAAAAGTTGCATGCAATATTAGTGGTGAAAACACCTTGGGAAGCCTCCCCAAGGCCGGCCCCCTTTGCCACCCCATTAGGCCAATGAGAAATTTTTCCTTTTTGCATTTTTAAGTATTGGTCTTAATTCATAACTTTTATAAAATTATAATATGACCTCTTTATAAAAATTTGCAACCTTTTAGGTGTTATTTAACCCATTAATAACAAAACAAAATATTTTCTCAAAATAAATTATCCATATAATTTATTAGTTTCTCAAGTGCAATTATTTAGAAAACCAATTTCTAAATATTCTAAGTGTTAATATTTATTTGTTTGATCATATCATAAATAAATATTGTAGGTGTTTGTCTAGCTTGTTATTGGGTATGACCCGACTTGGATCATAACGTACTAGCCACATCAATTTAATATGTGTCTTGGGCATACAGAGTCCAACAAAAACGAATCAAATTCGGCCCATTGCTCTCGAATGTAATTTGGACCATTGTTCTGAGTTGGGGCTTGGCCGTTTGATCTCAGGCCCAATCCGAAACACTATATTTTGTCAGCCATTTCCCATTCAAGTCACATTTCAAAATAATCTCATCTTCTAATCATTTCGGAACCTCTCATTATCTTCTCGGACCACTTATTGAATTACAAGGTTTGTAGGATCCTATACTTTTCAAACCAAAGCCTTTGAATGCCATAGTTGCTGAAGAACATGGCGAGCTACTCATGAATGCTTCTGCTGAAGCTAAGATAGAAACTGAAGTGTTAGTGATGGATGAAGAGGAAATAAACGTCGACAGTGATGTGGAACTGATTGTATCTGAGCAAGCTAAGGAACCCGTTCAAGAATAAACGTTAATGACTGCTGAAAATTTACAAGCCCTAATTGAATCATTGAAGATTAGTGTCGGAAACCCTCCTTCCGTATCTATTCCTGAAACTGAAGATGATTCGACAGATGATGCTGAAGAAGCATCCAACAAGAAACGAAGAACCGAAACAGCTCCTGATTTTCATTCTACTGGCCTAAGCTCAGAACCAGAGCCTACTATGCCCACCGATCCACAAGTCACTGCTGCCACTCAAGAAACAAGCACGCAAGATCTCGATTTTGATTTAAATTTTGATTTCTATGTCGATCTGCCTGAAACAACTCACTCGCAACCAGAAAGCTCAAGCGGCATCAAGTTCAATGTAGGAAGTTCCAGTGGTGCCGGTTTCTCTGAGCATGATGAAGCAGCCATGCGTTTCGCCGCCAGCAAGATGAAATTTGTTGAAGAAAAAGATAGTGATGATGATACGGCTATTGATGTAGCGAAGCTGCCAAGAAGAGTGATTGTGTTGGAACAAGACGCTGTCTTGACAAAAGCTCAGATCTCATCCTTGCAGGCTCAAATCTCAAGCAAGGATCATGGCGTTCGTGATCCTCACACTAAGCGAAGAGGATATCATGATTATTAGTCAAAGCCAGATTCATACGAATGATCAGTATGAAGAATGCAGTGGTCCTCCTAACGGATTCAACAACTAATCTAGTAAACCTAGGGGGACATTGTTAGGCCCTATAGATTTATGGATTAGTAGGTTTGTTGCTAAATGGACCAAGCTTCTAGAAGGTAGTGGGTATTAGACTGGGCTTAGGAATAATGGGCCTAGGGCTTTTGGGGAAACCCCCTACTATAAATAGGAAATGATAATTAGGGACTTAGGGTTGGTTGTTTTGTTTTAGAAACTTGTATTAGACAAGAATCTTTGTATGCAAGTTTAAGCATTCAATTCAACAAATCTTTATCTACAAATCTTCATCTTGTTCTTGATTTCTTGAAGATCATCAAGCTTGGATTCCGCCATCCTTGTTGATCGTTTGATATCGTTGTTTGATCTGGATTTTCGGGACTTACAGATTGTGGCTAAAAAATCTTCATAACTCGTTTTAATCTGTTTTGTCTGATAACTTAAACATTGGGGGTTAACGTGACCGTAGCCTGAATATCCACGACTCATTTAAGTTGCTAATGGCCACGACCGAGCACAAGGTGTAGGCATATACCTAACAGATGCTAATGCTGATATAATCTGTTTTCTTAACCACTAGTTGGGGATACCCCTTTGTGGGTTTAAGTGGCGTGTCGGTTAATCTTGTCTCGGTGTTTAGTACTGGGCCCCATATGTATTGACAGGCAAGTAAAATTGTATACAAGATCATTTTGGATTGTCCCAAGTTATTTATAAAATCACGTGCCTTGTGCACTTAAAATGATTTTGAAATGTTTACAAAATGAGTCGGTTAATTGTATTTACTAGTGTAAACTGACGTATTTTCAAAAGACTAACTTACAGGTGCAAGGATACGTAAATAGGTCGGAAGTTGCTCGGTAATGTTAGAAGAGGAATTTGCAACTCCTTTGCATAAAGGCTAGTAGTTTGTTAATATCTTTTTGTACATTTTACGATCCGCCTGTGGATTTTTATTACAAGCTTGTCTATATTATTTTTTTGAACATTTGGACACTTAAGTTTATAATAATATTTTAAACCCCAAGACTTCCGCTATGCTATCTGTATTTTTCTTTGATGATACCAATCTTACGTCACGATACTCCCCAACCGGGCCCACCGGGTTTGTGTTGAAATATCGGTGTGTGACAAAGATATACATCTTATCAAATCCATAAAAGTTTTTCTAGAAAATACCGACTTTCGACCTTTCAATTCTAGGCTTGGAGCTGATTTCTACACTGAATCATGGATTCATTTTCTGGCATACCCTTTTATCATATGATTGAGCTATCTGTTCCCAGCCCTAATTTATGAGTTCTTCAAACTCACCCATTTATCTTATTCTCAAACCAAGCTCATGATTTGGCGCATCCTGTTCATGCTGAATTCTATTAATGATGCTCACTTTTTATCCATTAGAATCCGAGAATTAGCTAGGGTTTACAACTTAAGGACTCATGGTTCTTCTCGCTTTTTCCTACAAGTAAAATTTGACAAACCCCCTTGATTTCAAAAGCCACCCAAAATGATCCTAAATGGAAGGGTCAGTTTCTCTTTGTTAAACGTAGTACCATTCCCAATGGGAATGATCTGTCCCAATATTGGGTAGAGAAGGGCAGGTTTTAGTTAAAAAATTTCTGGTGAAAACATTAATTCTAAATTAGATTTTTTTTTTTTGTTTTTGACGTAACTCCCAAGTTCTCCGAGATTGTTCCTGCAAAAGGAGACACTAATAATAAGATAAAAGAGTTCCAAGAGATTCTAACCGTTGAAATATCCTTTAGTTTGGTCCTGCTACTAGTGAAGAATGATTCTCAATTCTCGGATTCTACCATGTCTTCAAGTAAGGGTTGTTCTATATTTTTCATAAATTCCTATTATCACTTCCTCATTTTTTTTTTTTGCATTTTCACAGATATCCCCAAGTCAAGCTCAAACTTTGGATTGTCTGATATCGATAATCCCTTTTCTCGTGATGTTCTGGTGAAGAAGGAAACTGCTACCCCCACTCATTCCAAGGCTCGAGTTCCATTGCTCCGAACCAATGCATCAACTAGAAAGAAGAGAAAGTCTACTGAAGTGATTGACATTCAGCTTGTGTAGAATCCAAACTCTAAGGGGCTTTAGGGCTTGATTTTTACACCTTGGATCTTGACGTGTATTCTAGTATCCTGACTCAGTTGAGGATCCTAATATGACTAAGGATCCTGAGTATCAGTATTACTAATGAGTTTATTGTCCTTCTCAGGAATTATTTGCAGGAATATTCTCCCACATCGGTCACAAGGTGAAGAGCTCCGTATATATCGCATAAGAAACTCGAGAAAACGTGTTAAATAAGGCTGGAAGGGTTGTAACGTTCACTTGCTCGGTCTTCTCAGGATCCCGGGAAAGTCAGAGTTGTAGTTAGGATGCTTTTTTTTACTTTAGAGTAAACTTCCGTTTTGCTCCCTGTGGTTTGGTCATTTTAATGGTTTTGCCCCAATCCTTTAAAATAGCCATTTTACTCCGTGATCTATAAGCTTATCTGTGACAACTCGTAATTCGAACCTACCTTGTATAACGATACGTGCTTATGTGAACTATTATGATTATTAAACGTTATGATGTTGTGTTTTGTGTAATGTAATGTATGTATGTATAGAATGGCCCAAACGCACAACATGATCCGACCGCACAAGACTCACGAGCGCACAACACTTACTTGAACGCACAAGGCCATTTGGGCCACACCCTTGTAATCGGATCCTAAGGGCGGCCCATTGAGGGGTCCGGCCCACCTCCCTTATTCGTAGAACACACACCATGAGGGAGTTGTTCCTCATTTGTTGCAAAGCACAACACACACACGAAACCCTAAACTTCTTCTCTTTCTCTCTCTCGTTTTGCTTTGGAACCCGACGGCAAGCACATCCGTTCCATCGAAGATCATTTCCTTGTTCGGATCATTCTCTTTTCTTAACCGGTTAGTGTTTCATTATTAGTTGATGTTATGATTCCATTTAATGATTAAGTGTTGCTTATATGATGAACAATGATGTTTATGTGAGTATGTTTAAGTGAATCGGATGTTACAATTAAGAACCGAATAGATGATAATCAGTTGTTATGTTATATGATTCGGATTGTTAGCTTGTTGATGTGCTAGTGTATCGGGTTATGTTGATATAATCGGCCACATGTTCAAGTGAATCGATAGCTTAGTGTTCATGCTTTGGTTAGGGTTTATGTGAATTGGTTGTAACAACCTGTTTTGATCGATCATGGCTAGAATAGAAGTTGTTAATTGATAAATGATAAGTTTGGAAACTGTCAATTGGGTCAAACGAATTGATTGTAATTGTAACCGAATAACAAGATTATCGGATGTTTAAACGGATCGCACAAGGGGCTGTGATCGCACAAGAGCCCCAATCACACAAGTCAGTCCGTCGCACAAGGTCAGGTCATACAAGACCTGATCTGGTCGCACAAGCCGGGCGCACAAGATGATTTAGTTAAGCATGATCGCACAACATCGTGTGGATCGCACAAGCGGGTGCTGATCGCACAAGATGTTGGGCCACACACTGATATTGAACTTGATACGTTATTTGGGCCGAACAGCCCAAATCATAATCACACAACTGTTCGGATCGCACAACTGTTTGTATCGTACAAGGCTGTTGGATCGCACAAAGCATTTACATGCTATTAGCTGGGCCGGGTATTCTTATGATGGGCTTAATTATATGTTGGGCCGGTTTATGTTGGATCGCACAACATGTTGGGCCAGGAATTATGGGCTTATTTAAATTGTACAAGTTGGGATAGGCTATGACTGTTAACTTGTATTGCTTGACTGTTAAGTGTTGCCATGATCTGTACGTGTTTGTAACGTGTTAACTCTGCGTAACCGTACGTGCCTTACTTGAACCAAACCTGACTTGTATGGTAACCCTGTTAGGACGTGGTTGACTACCCTTAATTCAAGAACCTTATGTGTATCTTACCGAGCAAACCAAGGTGAGTTCATTGCATTTCTCAAGCATGCGTCCCGGTGGTTTGGGACAACTAGTAAACATTTGGAAGGGAAACTTTGGGTAAACAGTTAAATCGGTTTTGGTTATTGAACATGGAATCTATCATTATTGGATTGCCTGTAAGGCAATGGGGTAATTAGTTGATAGCACTATTAGGTGGGACACCTCACACCGGGCCGTAAGGACGGGCGTGAACTAATTATCTTGGCATCATTACCAATGCTTGGTTAGGAGCATTGGGGTTGTTAAGGGGCACACTCCCCGGATACATATGGGCACACTCCCTAGGGTATCTAGCATGTTATGAGCAGCATCGTATCGCAACGTTGAATCGCATTAACATACATCTGGTAACAAAACACGTTAACAAAACTTTGAACTCACCAGCGTCGTCTGACACACTTGTCTGCATGCTTGCAGGTCGTTAGAATTCGTGACATGAACTTGCTATCTGGGAGTGCTGGAGTGGTCATGGATCGAGACTCTTGGATTAACTTATATTTGATGCATTGGTTTTGAGTATTATTACGAAACAATTGCCAAACAATTTATTACATGCTTCCGCTACACAACATTTTGAGATTTGATATCATGTTTGACATTTTATATTGGTAATCAATGTCATGACTTATTTAAATATTTATCATTGGTTCAATGTGATTGGTGGCTCAGACTCTTATGCGTAACACGCCTCGCGGGGTTTCCGCAGGTGGTATTTTGGGGGTGCTACAGTTTGGTATCAGAGCCACTGGTTATAGTGAACTAGGTTTTAAAACGTTTTGTAAAACCAGACTATAACCGAACACCTTCGAAAATCGATCATGACACTCAGCTCCAGATTGCAAGGTTCGTCTCTCTCACTTTATACATTACCTGTTTAGCAGTCACACACTCACAACATATACGAAATGAAACATTAAACACCATAGTGACTTGATAGTGTGACACTACTCTTCGACTTATGTGAATCATAAACCTGTGATACCATCCGTTGTATTGTTTGAACGGGGGAAACTTCGAGCGCAAGCTAAGAGGCACTGAGATAAGCATGCAAATTGCCTTATTATTATGGGTGCACACTTAATAATAATGTGGGGTGCATGCAAGTCCCAGTGAGGCTTATCGAGCGTGAGGAGAATTCTGCCTTACTATGTGTGAACTTGGTAGTACGTAGATATCAGTATGACACTTGATTTCCATCTCGTTTCGATTTCCTGAATCGGTTCATTTCCAACTATAGAATCATGAGTGGATGGGGACACGGACGTGGCAACATCAACATGACTCAGGCTGAGTTGACTGACCTAATCAATACCCGTGTGGCTGAGGCCTTAGCAGCCTATCAAGCTGGTACGGAATGTACCAAGTACTCTTTACTCTTATACCGCGTACACGTCCTTTCACCCCTATAATGTGTTTCCTTTCGTCATTTAGGTCAGCACGCGCAACCCCAACCCAACCAACCTGCTTGTACATTCAAAATGTTCATGGACTGTAAGCCACAGACCTTCACCGGAACTGAAGGGGCTGTGGGACTCTTGAGATGGTTTGAGAAAGCAGAATCCGTGTTCGCTTTTTGTAACTGTCCCGCTGGGGACAGGGTGAAGTATGCTGCGGGTACCTTGGCGGATGGTGCCCTAACGTGGTGGAATGCCCAAGTTCAACTGTTGGGCATCGAGGCAGCGAACGCTACAACTTGGGATGACTTTAAAGAACTGATCAGGGAGGAGTATTGTCCTCGGGATGAGGTCCAGAAGTTGGAAAACGAGTATTATGACTTGAAGATGGTTGGATCTGAAGTCGAAGCGTATGTGAAGCGATTATATGAATTGGCCGACATGTGCCCAAACCTGTCCCGACCCATGTCTCGGAGGATCGAGTTGTTTATCAAGGGGCTGCCTCCGCGTGTGAAAAGTCTGGTTACAGCAGCACATCTCAATGATTTGACACAGATTGTCCATTTGACCCACAAAATTGTGGATCAAGAGGTAGAGAGTAACTCGTTACCGCCGCGCATTTCAGCCACTACTGCTGCTGCACCCACTGCCACTGCGTCTGCTAATGATAACAAACGGAAGTGGAACGACTACGACAAAGCATCCAGTGCTGGTCAGACTCAGAAAAGGCCAGACAACAACAACAACCGTAGCATCAGCCAGTCGTCTTTCGTCAATCCAGGCCAAGGGAGTAGCCAAAGCCAAGGTTCGTATGCAGGGAGGAAGCCACGGTGTAACAAGTGTGGCTATCATCATTTTGGGCCGTGTGGTCGGATGTGTAACAGGTGTGGTAAGTCGGGCCATGAGTCCAGGGATTGTAGGGCCTCACAGCCCAAACACCAGCAACAACTGAACCAGCAGAACCAGAGACAACAGGGACATCCACCTCAGCAGAACCTGGGTTTCAGGAAGGGGTGCTATCAGTGTGGTGACGAGGGTCACTTTAAGCGGGATTGCCCTCAGCTAAACCAGAACGCTAACGACAACAACCGCCCGAATAATAACAATGCTGGGAACAACAACAACAATGGCAACAATGGGGGTAATGGTGCTCGAGGCAGAGTGTTCCAGCTTGGAGCAGGGGATGCCAGGAATGACGGCAACGTTGTAACTGGTACGTTTCCTGTTAACAATCGTATTGCTTCTGTATTATTTGATTCTGGTGCCGATTGAAGTTATGTGTCCCTAGAGTTTAGTCAACGATTAGGGATAACCCCAACACCCTTAGAAGTTAAGCAAGTAGTAGAACTAGCAGATGGTAAAACGATAGAAGCTTCGAATGTCCTTTTCGGGTGCAAACTAGATCTCATGGGTCAGGTGTTTGATATTGACCTTCTTCCCGTTACGCTCGGTAGTTTCGATCTAGTGGTAGGCATGGATTGGCTGTCTAAGCACCAAGCGGAAATTTTGTGTAAGGAAAAAGTTGCGCGTATTCCTCTCCCAGATGGGGAGTCATTATCAGTTCAAGGACATCGTAGTGGGACGATGGTTGGTATTATCTCGACCATGCATGCACAGAAGTATCTACAAAAGGGGTATCCTGCAATGTTAGCGTTAGTTGCTAACGCTCAGTCTGAAGAAAGGAAGATCGAGGATCTACCAGTGGTGCGAGAATTCGCTGATGTGTTTCTAGAGGAGCTACCAGGGTTACCTCCTCACCGTCAAGTAGAATTTCAGGTTGATCTTGCGACGGGAGCGGCTCCAATTGCTCGAGCTCCTTACAGGCTAGCACCTGGGGAGTTGCAGGAACTATCCAATCAATTACAGGAATTACTGGATAGAGGTTTTATTCGACCCAGTTCTTCGCCTTGGGGAGCCCCAGTTCTTTTTGTAAAGAAGAAAGATGGGTCATTCCGTATGTGTATCGATTATCGAGAGCTTAACAAGGTAACCATTAAGAACCGCTATCCGTTACCACGCATCGACGACTTGTTTGACCAGTTGCAAGGGTCAAGTTTCTATTCAAAGATCGACTTAAGGTCGGGTTATCATCAGGTGCGGGTTAGGGAGGATGATGTTCCCAAGACTGCTTTTCGAACGCGCTACGGACACTACGAGTTTTTGGTTATGCCGTTTGGGTTGACTAATGCACCAGTGGTTTTCATGGATCTCATGAACCGCGTATGTAAGCCATATCTCGACGAGTTTGTTATAGTGTTTATTGACGACATCTTGGTTTATTCAAAGAACAAGGAGGATCATGAGCGTCACCTACGTCTCATCTTGGAACTTTTGAGAAGGGAACAACTGTATGCGAAGTTTTCTAAGTGCGATTTTTGGATTCGAGAAGTACATTTCCTTGGCCACGTTGTTAACGAAAAAGGGATACATGTGGATCCTGCAAAAGTAGATGCGGTTAAGAATTGGGCGGCACCAAAGACTCCTTCTGAGGTGCGACAATTTCTTGGTCTTGCTGGATATTATCGGAGGTTTATTAGAGATTTCTCAAAAATCGCACAACCTCTCACCTCGTTGACACAGAAGAACACGGTATACTCTTGGGGAACGAAGCAGGAGGAGGCCTTCCAGTTGTTAAAACAGAAACTTTGCAGTGCACCGATCTTGTCGTTACCAGAGGGTACCGAAGATTTTGTGGTTTATTGTGACGCTTCGATTTAGGGTCTCGGTTGCGTGTTGATGCAACGCGAGAAGGTGATAGCCTATGCCTCGCGACAGTTGAAGATTCACGAGAAAAACTACACGACACACGACTTGGAGTTAGGAGCGGTGGTATTTGCGTTGAAGATCTGGAGGCACTATCTGTACGGTACCAAATGCACCATCTACACCGACCATAGGAGTCTTCAGCATATCTTCGACCAGAAAGAATTGAATATGCGGCAACGGCGATGGGTTGAATTATTGAACGATTATGAATGTGCCATCAAGTATCATCCGGGCAAGGCGAACGTTGTAGCTGACACCCTCAGCAGAAAGGATAATGCACCTAGGCGTGTGCGAGCATTGCAACTCACGATCCAGTCCAATCTTCCTTCCCAGATACGAGACGCTCAGTTAGAAGCGTTGAAACCAGAGAACGTCCGAGCTGAAGCTTTACGCGGCTCAAGGCAAAGATTAGAACGAAAGGGAGACGGTGCTTACTACGTAACCGGACGCATCTGGGTCCCACTCTATGGCAACTTACGAGAACTTGTAATGGAAGAGGCACATAAGTCACGTTACTCCGTACATCCTGGATCAGATAAGATGTACCACGACTTGAAAACTACCTACTGGTGGCCTAGCATGAAAGCTCACATAGCAACCTACGTCAGCAAATGTTTGACTTGTGCTAAAGTCAAAGTGGAACATCAAAAGCCCTTAGGTCTCCTGCAGCAACCAGAGATACCCACATGGAAGTGGGAACAGATCGCCATGGATTTTGTAACAGGACTACCCAGAACTCAGGCTGGAAACGATACAATTTGGGTGATTGTTGATCGCCTCACGAAATCAGCACATTTTCTGGCAATCAAGGAAACAGACAAGTTTTCGCATTTGGCAGCAATCTACCTTAAGGAAGTAGTTTCTAGGCACGGGGTGCCAACTTCTATCATCTCAGATCGAGATCCGCGTTTCACTTCTGATCTTTGGCAATCAATGCACAAGTCGTTCGGTTCACGACTCGACATGAGTACCGCTTACCACCCGCAGACAGATGGTCAAAGCGAGCGCACCATCCAGACACTTGAAGATATGCTTCGGGCATGCGTACTTGATTTTGGGAAAGGGTGGGAGTAACACTTGCCGTTGATAGAATTCTCCTACAACAACAGCTACCACACTAGTATACAGGCAGCTCCGTTCGAAGCACTGTACGGACGGAAATGCCGTTCACCCCTCTGTTGGCTTGAGATGGGTGATAGTCAGATCACAGGTCCTGAACTTGTGCTTGAGACATCAGAAAATATTGTCCAGATACGGAACCGTATGGCCGCAGCTCGCGACCGTCAGAAAAGCTACGCTGACAAGCGTAGTAAACCATTGGAATTCGAAGTTGATGACCGTGTCATGTTAAAGGTCTCACCCTGGAAGGGTGTGGTGCGTTTTGGGAAACGTGGCAAACTAAACCCTCGTTATGTAGGACCATTTAAAATTCTGGAACGAATTGGAAAGGTGGCCTACAGGTTGGAATTACCTGCTGAGTTGGGTAATGTCCATGATGTGTTTCACGTATCGCAGTTAAAGAAGTGTTTGGCTGATGAAACACTGGTTGTACCATTCCAAGAGCTGAAAATAGACGACAAGTTGCAGTTTGTCGAAGAACCAATTGAGATTATGGATCGGGAAGTTAAAGTTCGTAAACACAGCCGTATACCGATTGTGTGAGTTCGTTGGAACTCAAGACGTGGCCCAGAGTTCACGTGGGAACGCAAGGATCAGATGGAACTTAAGTATCCACATTTGTTCCCCAAAGACAAGACAAAATCCAGCAAACCTAATGTTGATGCAACTAGTGAATTTCGGGACGAAATTCCCATTCAAGTTGGGGAGGATGTGACACCCCAGGAAAACCAGTGAACGATATAACTTACCTAGTTTTAACTTACCTAGCTTCCTCAGTGAGTGCGTACCAAATTTCGGGACGAAATTTCTTTTTAGTTGGGGATACTGTGACAACTCGTAATTCGAACCTACCTTGTATAACGATATGTGCTTATGTGAACTATTATGATTATTAAACGTTATGATGTTGTGTTTTGTGTAATGTAATGTATGTATGTATAGAATGGCCCAAACGCACAACATGATCCGACCGCACAAGACTCACGAGCGCACAACACTTACTTGAACGCACAAGGCCATTTGGGCCACACCCTTGTAATCGGATCCTAAGGGCGGCCCATTGAGGGGTCCGGCCCACCTCCCTTATTCGTACAACACACACCATGAGGGAGTTGTTCCTCATTTGTTGCAAAGCACAACACACACACGAAACCCTAAACTTCTTCTCTTTCTCTCTCTCGTTTTGCTTTGGAACCCGACGGCAAGCACATCCGTTCCATCGAAGATCAGTTCCTTGTTCGGATCATTCTCTTTTCTTAACCGGTTAGAGTTTCATTATTAGTTGATGTTATGATTCCATTTAATGATTAAGTGTTGCTTATATGATGAACAATGATGTTTATGTGAGTATGTTTAAGTGAATCGGATGTTACAATTAAGAACCGAATAGATGATAATCAGTTGTTATGTTATATGATTCGGATTGTTAGCTTGTTGATGTGCTAGTGTATCGGGTTATGTTGATATAATCGGCCACATGTTCAAGTGAATCGATAGCTTAGTGTTCATGCTTTGGTTAGGGTTTATGTGAATTGGTTGTAACAACCTGTTTTGATCGATCATGGCTAGAATAGAAGTTGTTAATTGATAAATGATAAGTTTGGAAACTGTCAATTGGGTCAAACGAATTGATTGTAATTGTAACCGAATAACAAGATTATCGGATGTTTAAACGGATCGCACAAGGGGATGTGATCGCACAAGAGCCCCAATCACACAAGTCAGTCGGTCGCATAAGGTCAGGTCATACAAGACCTGATATGGTCGCACAAGCCGGGCGCACAAGATGATTTAGTTAAGCATGATCGCACAACATCGTGTGGATCGCACAAGCGGGTGCTGATCGCACAAGATGTTGGGCCACACACTGATATTGAACTTGATACGTTATTTGGGCCGAACAGCCCAAATCATAATCACACAACTGTTCGGATCGCACAACTGTTTGTATCGTACAAGGCTGTTGGATCGCACAAAGCATTTACATGCTATTAGCTGGGCCGGGTATTCTTATGATGGGCTTAATTATATGTTGGGCAGGTTTATGTTGGATCGCACAACATGTTGGGCCAGGAACTATGGGCTTATTTAAATTGTACAAGTTGGGATAGGTTATGACTGTTAACTTGTATTGCTTGACTGTTAAGTGTTGCCATGATCTGTACGTGTTTGTAACGTGTTAACTCTGCGTAACCGTACGTGCCTTACTTGAACCAAACCTGACTTGTATGGTAACCCTGTTAGGACGTGGTTGACTACCCTTAGTTCAAGAACCTTTTGTGTATCTTACCGAGCAAACCAAGGTGAGTTCATTGCATTTCTCAAGCATACGTCCTGGTGGTTTGGGACAACTAGTAAACATTTGGAAGGGAAACTTTGGGTAAACAGTTAAATCGGTTTTGGTTATTGAACATGGAATCTATCATTATTGGATTGCATGTAAGGCAATGGGGTAATTAGTTGATAGCGCTATTAGGTGGGACACCTCACACCGGGCCGTAAGGACGGGCGTGAACTAATTATCTGGGCATCATTACCAATGCTTGGTTAGGAGCATTGGGGTTGTTAAGGGGCACACTCCCCGGATACATATGGGCACACTCCCTAGGGTATCTAGCATGTTATGAGCAGCATCGTATCGCAACGTTGAATCGCATTAACATACATCTGGTAACAAAACACGTTAACAAAACTTTGAACTCACCAGCGTCGTCTGACACACTTGTCTGCATGCTTGCAGGTCGTTAGAATTCGTGACATGAACTTGCTATCTGGGAGTGCTGGAGTGGTCATGGATCGAGACTCTTGGATTAAGTTATATTTGATGCATTGGTTTTGAGTATTATTACGAAACAATTGCCAAACAATTTATTACATGCTTCCGCTACACAACATTTTGAGATTTGATATCATGTTTGACATTTTATATTGGTAATCAATGTCATGACTTATTTAAATATTTATCATTGGTTCAATGTGATTGGTGGCTCAGACTCTGATGCGTAACACGCCTCGCGGGGTTTCCACAGGTGGTATTTTGGGGGTGCTACATTATCTCTATTTCCCTCCCCGTCCCTAACGCCGTCCAATTCAACTGTTAAATCCTGGTCGCATGCCCCTCACATAGGGGCATTTTAGTCTTTTCCCACAGGAACAGTGACCACAACATGTTTTTATGGTGGTCCCTAGGAAAGCTTCAGTGATTTCCTTCATCTTATCTAAAACCATTGAAGAGATTTATTCAGCAGAAAACTGTTTCTTTTCACTTTTGTATAAGACAACAATCATCAGTGTCACACCCCCAAAATCCACCTGCGGACAACACCCGCTTTGAGGGCGTGACCGACCAGGATCCAGCCACCAATTATATTGAATAATTAAATTGATAACAAAAAGTAATACTTACTAACCATGAGATTAGCAAATATCAAGTTCAGAGTTTAAGGTTTCAAGTTCAAACAGTAATAAGTAGCGGAAGCATAAGTAAGGCAGTTTAAACAAGTTCATAGTTCAAAATAAGGTAACACCCAACACAAGGGTGGACAGACACTACTCGTTCCCAAGCAGCAAGCTCCTTCGTCAATGGTTACCTGCAAAGCATGCAGTAAGGGGGTCAACAATAATGCTGAGTGAGTTCACTAGTTGTCCAGTTTTAATTACCAAAAACTTGTTTCACCAGTTAATTTATCCGTTTATACATGCCATGGGGAGCTGCCCCAAAAGTTAGCGACTAAACTGTTTTTCCAATACCGAACACTAGGTAACCGTTTGCGTTTCCGCAGGATGCCCCGATGTCAATGTTCTATCATCATTGACGGATGCCTGAGTACATTAGTTCACGACCGATCCCATACCATGGCACGGTGTGAGGTTGGTAAAACCTAAATAGCGCTATCAACTAATAACCCGTTCGCCTGGCCCCGGCGACTAATCAGTATTATGTAGTAGGGACTTGAGTGATAGAGTTGCGTTTAATGCCGTTTGGATTACATTCCGTATAAACAGTAATTAACTAAAAGTTTTCCCAATGACAAGGGAAGGAAAGTAAGTTTGTTCCCAGTAACTAGGGAAGGAATGTAAATGGTATCCCCTTTACAAGGGGATAGGGTTGTTTTAGTCTCGTGTCCCAAACCACCGGGACGCATGCTTTTAAGTTGTGAACTCACCTTGGGTTGCTCGGTAGATATTTTACCCGGTCAATTACGTTGGTCACCACGTCCTAGCATGGTTACCAAATATGGGTCAAGTTGGGTACAAATAAGCACATAGCGAACACGTACGGCAAACACATATGGCAAACACGTATAACATGCGTAGCAACAAACAGTTGGGTTATTGGGTCAGCCCTAAACATACGATCAGCAGCAACAACACGTAGCCCAGTCAACAGAAAGCCCAACAGTCAAAGCCCAATAACACCAAAATAGCCCAGTCGAGACAAGGGTGGTTGCGACTCGCAACCGAGGTTACGACTCGCAACCGAGGTCTCGGTTCATCACGTTTTGGTTACGAGTCGCAACCAGAGGTTACGACTCGCAACTAGCGGTTCCGACTTAGCAGCAGTGGTTACGACCCGCAACCGGGTTCGATACGCGTTGATTGCGACTCGCAACCGGGAGATCTCGACAAGACTTGATGTGGTCTCGAGTCGCAACCAAAGGTTACGACTCGCAACCGTGATTACGTGCAGCAAATCTTCTAGAACCTGCAATGTACTGACCAATAGAATTGCATTTTCATGTAACAGTGTACTATGCCCACTAAACATGTTTTCTTGTCTGTTTTGTGCACAATTCGGATCAAACTTAGCATATTTGAATGTTCATAAAATCTTCATACATGTTCTTCATTTATTCAAACATCCGAAACATGTACTCTACAACACTATCATGAGGACTTAACCAATCAATCATAACAAGCCGGATCACACACAATTCATGAACATTCAACCCTAAATCATGCATAAATCCTCTAACCAAACCCTTATCATTACCCGGATAACCAAACCATTCAACATCACAACCATTCTTTAAAGCACACAAACAAGATATCAAAGCAATACTAACCGTTCACCCATACTACACCTTTTTGATTCACACAATGAAGCATCAATAAGCATACATAACAAACATCAACCATCAAGCACTATCAAGCATTTTAGTAACAAGACAAACAAGCAAAACAACTATGAAGATAATCATGCTAACCGGTTGGAAGTAGGGGTACAAGGAATCAATGAACCAAGCTCCAAATGATGATCTCGAGCTAGAATCCGAGAGTGATCTTGTTACCGGTTGATCCGAGGAAGAAGGAAAGGAGAGGAAATGAGGGTATTGTGCTAGGGTTTTAGGGTTTAGTGAGGAAGAAAGAGTGAGTGAGGGAGAGTGTTGTAAAAATGATTAAGGGATGGGAGGGTTGGTTTATATAAGATTTCGAGTGGGCTTAGGGTGTTGCGACTTGGGCTTTCACATGGCCCAAACCAAACCGGCCCCTAATATGTCTTACTGTTCACTCGAGACCAAGGGGTCTCGAGTTGGGTCATGGTTTCGGCTCACCTCACACACATGCACACACTCACACACTTTATCTATATAAATATATATATATAATACATACATGTTATCGATAATTAGCACGTCACGGAGAATCACAACTAGAACCACAAACTTTCATTCAATATAATATATACACGTTGATTAAATACAGAGATGGTTGCTCGGGAAAACCCGAAGTGTCACATTATCCCCAAGTTTTAGGAACTTTCGTCCCGAAAGTTAAGGCAGCCACTGTCAAGCTAGCGTAAGTGAAAGCGTTTCAACGGGGTGTCACATCATCCCCCGTTAGTTTGGAATTTCGTCCCGAAATTCGGTTGTAGCTTCAGTGCTGGGGTTTTCGTTTGGGAACAACTGGGGGTACTTGTGTTTCATCTGGTCTTCCCGCTCCCAGGTATACTCTGGGCCACGTCGCGAGTTCCAACGGACTCGTACAAGAGGTATCTGGCTACGTTTGAGGATTTTGATCTCTCGATCCGTGATCTCAATCGGTTCCTTAGTAAAGTGTAGCTGTTCATCGATAGTTAGTTCCTTGAAAGGAATTACGAGCGTTTCATCTGATAAACACTTCTTCAGATTAGATACGTGAAATACGTTGTGTACCGCACTCAGTTCTTCAGGCAGGTTCAATCTATAAGCAACCTTACCGACTTTCTCGGTAATTTCGAATGGTCCGATATATCGCGGATTAAGCTTGCCCCGCTTTCCA
The DNA here is from genome assembly GCF_002127325.2 of Helianthus annuus. NCBI lineage: Eukaryota > Viridiplantae > Streptophyta > Magnoliopsida > Asterales > Asteraceae > Helianthus > Helianthus annuus. Next base: position 50,127,918 of record NC_035435.2, on the reverse strand, counting down.
AAGCGTACCACACCCTTCCAAGGTGAGACTTTGAGTAGAACCCGGTCACCGACCTGGAATTCTAGAGGTTTCCTACGCTTGTCAGCGTAACTTTTCTGACGGTCACGAGCTGCCGCCATGCATTGTCTGATCTGGGCAATCTTTTCCGTTGTATCTACCACCATCTCTGGGCCCGTGATTTGACTATCACCGATTTCCGCCCAGCAGAGAGGTGACCGGCATTTACGACCGTACAATGCCTCAAAAGGTGCTGCCTGAATACTAGTGTGGTAGCTGTTGTTGTAGGAGAACTCTACTAGCGGTAGATGCTTCTCCCAGTTCTTGCCAAAATCGATCACACATGCTCTAAGCATGTCTTCTAGAGTTTGGATGGTGCGTTCAGACTGTCCATCCGTTTGCGGGTGATAAGCAGTGCTCATGTCCAAACGTGAGCCAAAGGATTTGTGCATAGCTTGCCACAATTCCGAAGTAAAACGAGCGTCTCGGTCGGAAATAATTGAGGTTGGCACCCCGTGCCTTGAAACTACTTCCTTTAAGTAAATTTCCGCCAAGGTAGAAAACTTGTATGTTTCCTTAATAGCCAGAAAGTGCGCGGACTTGGTCAATCGATCTACTATTACCCAAATAGTGTCATTTCCGCGTTGAGACCTAGGTAGCCCTGTAACAAAATCCATGGAAATTTGCTCCCATTTCCATTTCGGGATTTCTGGTTGTTGGAGTAGGCCTGCCGGCTTCTGGTATTCTGTCTTGACTCTTGCGCAAGTCAAACATTTGCTGACGTATGTTGCTATGTGGGCCTTCATACCAGGCCACCAATACGTAGTCTTCAAGTCGTGGTACATCTTGTCCGAACCAGGATGTACTGAATAACGGGACTTGTGGGCTTCGTCCATCACGAGTTCACGTAAACCTCCAAAGAGTGGTACCCAAATGCGCCCTGTCACATAGTAAGCGCCATCTTCTTTCTGTTCTAATCGCTGTCTCGATCCTCGCAGAGACTCAGCCCTGATGTTTTCCGGTTTCAATGCTTCGACTTGGGCATTTCGGATCTGGGTAGGGAGGTTAGACTGGATGGTAAGTTGCAATGCTCGCACGCATTTCGGTATAGTGTCCTTTCGGCTGAGGGCGTCTGCCACGACATTGGCCTTGCCCGGATGATACTTGATGGCGCATTCGTAGTCATTCAAGAGTTCGACCCATCGACGTTGTCGCATGTTTAATTCCTTTTGCCTAAAGATATGCTCGAGACTCCTGTGATCGGTGTAAATAGTGCACTTGGTACCGTACAGGTAATGTATCCATATCTTAAGAGCAAAGATCACTGCTCCCAGTTCCAAATCATGCGTAGTGTAGTTTCTTTCATGCGTCTTGAGTTGTCGAGAGGCGTAGGCAATAACTTTCTCGCGTTGCATTAACACGCAACCGAGCCCATGGATAGACGCATCGCAGTAAACCACAAAGTCGTCAGTGCCTTCAGGCAACGAGAGAATAGGAGCGCTACAGAGGTTATCCTTAAGCCTCTGAAAAGCAGATTCCTGTGCTTCATTCCACTTGTAGGCGACGCCTTTCTGAGTGAGTATAGTGAGGGGTTGTGCAATCTTTGAGAATCCCTGAATGAATCTGCGGTAGTAGCCTGCCAAACCCAAGAATTGGCGAACTTCAGTGGGAGTCTTCGGCGTAGGCCAGTTCTTTATTGATTCGATCTTAGCTGGGTCAACATGAATTCCGTTCTTATTAACTACATGGCCGAGGAAATGGACTTCTCGAAGCCAGAAGTCACATTTAGAGAATTTGGCGTACAGCTGCTCGTTGCGAAGGAGTTCCAGAATAAGGCGTAGGTGTCGTTCATGCTCTTCTTGACTTTTCGAGTAGGTCAGGATGTCGTCGATAAACACAATCACGAATTTGTCGAGGTAAGGCTTACATACGCGGTTCATAAGATCCATGAACACTGCCGGCGCGTTGGTCATTCCGAAAGGCATAACGAGGAACTCGTAATGACCGTAACGAGTCCTGAATGCAGTCTTGGAGATGTCTTCATTACGAACTCTCAGCTGATGATAACCTGATCGCAGGTCAATCTTAGAATAGTAGCTCGATCCTTGCAACTGATCGAATAGGTCGTCGATGCGCGGGAGAGGGTAACGATTCTTGATGGTAACCTTGTTCAACTCACGATAGTCAATGCACATTCGGAATGTGCCATCCTTCTTCTTGACAAAGAGTACTGGTGCTCCCCAGGGTGATGAACTAGGACGGATAAATCCTTTATCCAGTAGTTCCTGTAGTTGCGTAGAGAGTTCCTTCAGTTCTGCAGGAGCTAGACGATACGGTGCACGGGCTATGGGTGCTGCTCCGGGAGCTAGCTCGATTTGAAATTCGACCTGACGGTGGGGAGGGAGTCCAGGTAGTTCCTCAGGAAATACCTCGGGATAGTCTCGTACTACAGGAAAATCTTCAATCCTCTTTTCCTTTTCGTGGGTGTTGGTGACGAGTGCGAGGATAGCGGTGTGCCCTTTTTGTAAACACTTCTGGGCTTTCAGGAGCGAGATAATGCCTGTGACTTCTCCACCTTTGTTGCCTTGGACGATGAGGGGTTGGCCAGAACGGCGAGGAATACGAACCGCTTTCTCTTGACAGAGGATCTCAGCGCGATGCTTGGATAACCAATCCATACCAATGACGACATCGAAGCTTCCAAGTTTGACGGGGAAAAGATCGATACTAAACGTGTGGCCAGACAATTCTAGTGTGCAGTCGTGGATCATGTGCGTGGCCTCGATGTTCTTACCATTAGCTATTTCGACGATGTGCTTAGAACTTAGTAATGCAGGCGAGTGCTTAAGTTTCTTACTAATGCGAAGGGATACATAACTGGCATCGGCACCGGAATCAAATAACACAGAAACATAACGATCATCAAGTAGGAACTTACCCGCCACGACGTTGGGGTCGTTCCTTGCTTCTCCAGCTCCAATCACGAAAGCTCTTCCCCTTGCACCATTTCCAACATTGTTGTTTTGCTCATTGTTCCCAGCTCCCTGATTGTTGTTGCGATTCTGATTCAGTTCAGGGCAATCCTTTCGCATGTGCCCTGTTGCCCCACATTTAAAACATGCTCGGTTGTTTCCCTGCTGCTGTTGCTGTTGAGGTTGTTGCTGATTCTGCCTTGCTGGGAACTGACTTCTACAATCCTTGGCTTCGTGCCCCATCTTGTGGCATCGCTGACACTGGCCCTTGTTACATGCCCCATTGTGGTGCCTGTTACACCTGTTGCACTTAGGGTAGCTTCCCCGGTAGCCACCCTGTTGCTGAGTGCCTTTGTTGTTGTCAGTTTTCCTTTGCTGAGCTGGGGTCTGAGTAGAGTTAGCATCCTTGCCCTGATTTCCATCCCACTTTCGTTTACCATCATTAGAAGTTCCTTCCGCAGCACTGATCCTTTTGGGCAACCTGCCCTCCTCCACAGCCTGGTTGGTGAGTTTGTGGGCAAGACGAACCACGGGCTGTATGGCAGTGAGGTTGGCCGAGGTTACGTGGCTTCTGATTTCCGGGACTAAACCCTTGATGTACGATTCGATCCTTCGGTACATGGGTCGGGACATGTTTGGACAAAGAGCGGCATAGTCGTTGGACAGCTTGGTGTAGGTCTCAATCTCTGACCCAACCATCTTGAGTTCATAGTACTCGTCCTCGAGTTTGTGGATGTCATCCCTGTGACAGTACTCTTCCTTGATCATATCCTTGAAATCTTCCCATGCAGTAGCGTTAGCAGTCTCCAAACCAAGCATTTGAATTTGCGCCTTCCACCATGAAAGTGCGCTTCCCTCAAGAGTACCAGTAGCAAACTTCACCCAATTAGCAGGGGGACACTCGCAGACAGCGAAGACAGCTTCGACCTTCTCGATCCAGTGCAGGAGACCTATGGCACCCTCAGTGCCACTGAATGGAAGAGGCTTGCAATCCATGAAGGTCTTGAAGGTACAGACACGTGGTTGCACAGGCGCAGGCTGACCTGTTGTGAGGAGTGAAGCGAAATAGGTTTAGAGGCGAAAAGACGATGTGGCGGTAGGATCTAAACATCCTAAAACAACGAGCTTACCTATAGGGTGAGCTGCGAAAGCTGCAGTCACTGTGTTGAGCAGGTTAGTGAATTGAGCCTGAGTCATGTTGACGTTTCCTCGTCCGCGTCCACTCATTGTCTTCATAACCAGAAAACATAGTATGAGTGTGGTGTCGTAACGTAGCGAGAATGAGATAGAAAAAGGGGAGGCGTATCTATCTAATTAGGCAAACTAGTACACATAGTAGAGCGGAAAGCATAAGACAAACAAGCAAGTAAATATGGGTCCGAGCTATGAGGTCAGATAAGTCGAGCCTTGCACTTGGAGTGTAGTGTCGTCACGAGTCACGGGTTATAGTCTGGTTCTTCTCAAAAAGATTTTTCCCTTTTTAAAACCAAGTTCACTATAACCAATGGCTCTGATACCAATCTGTCACACCCCCAAAATCCACCTGCGGACAACACCCGCTTTGAGGGCGTGACCGACCAGGATCCAGCCACCAATTATATTGAATAATTAAATTGATAACAAAAAGTAATACTTACTAACCATGAGATTAGAAAATATCAAGTTCAGAGTTTAAGGTTTCAAGTTCAAACAGTAATAAGTAGCGGAAGCATAAGTAAGGCAGTTTAAACAAGTTCATAGTTCAAAATAAGGTAACACCCAACACAAGGGTGGACAGACACTACTCGTTCCCAAGCAGCAAGCTCCTTCGTCAATGGTTACCTGCAAAGCATGCAGTAAGGGGGTCAACAATAATGCTGAGTGAGTTCACTAGTTGTCCAGTTTTAATTACCAAAAACTTGTTTCACCAGTTAATTTATCCGTTTATACATGCCATGGGGAGCTACCCCAAAAGTTAGCGACTAAACTGTTTTTCCAATACCGAACACTAGGTAACCGTTTGCGTTTCCGCAGGATGCCCCGATGTCAATGTTCTATCATCATTGACGGATGCCTGAGTACATTAGTTCACGACCGATCCCATACCATGGCACGGTGTGAGGTTGGTAAAACCTAAATAGCGCTATCAACTAATAACCCGTTCGCCTGGCCCCGGCGACTAATCGGTATTATGTAGTAGGGACTTGAGTGATAGAGTTGCGTTTAGTGCCGTTTGGATTGCATTCCGTATAAACAGTAATTAACTAAAAGGTTTCCCAATGACAAGGGAAGGAAAGTAAGTTTGTTCCCAGTAACTAGGGAAGGAATGTAAATGGTATCCCCTTTACAAGGGGATAGGGTTGTTTTAGTCTCGTGTCCCAAACCACCGGGACGCATGCTTTTAAGTTGTGAACTCACCTTGGGTTGCTCGGTAGATATTTTACCCGGTCAATTACGTTGGTCACCACGTCCTAGCATGGTTACCAAATATGGGTCAAGTTGGGTACAAATAAGCACATAGCGAACACGTACGGCAAACACATATGGCAAACACGTATAACATGCGTAGCAACAAACAGTTGGGTTATTGGGTCAGCCCTAAACATACGATCAGCAGCAACAACACGTAGCCCAGTCAACAGAAAGCCCAACAGTCAAAGCCCAATAACACCAAAATAGCCCAGTCGAGACAAGGGTGGTTGCGACTCGCAACCGAGGTTACGACTCGCAACCGAGGTCTCGGTTCATCACGTTTTGGTTACGAGTCGCAACCAGAGGTTACGACTCGCAACTAGCGGTTCCGACTTAGCAGCAGTGGTTACGACCCGCAACCGGGTTCGATACGCGTTGATTGCGACTCGCAACCGGGAGATCTCGACAAGACTTGATGTGGTCTCGAGTCGCAACCAAAGGTTACGACTCGCAACCGTGATTACGTGCAGCAAATCTTCTAGAACCTGCAATGTACTGACCAATAGAATTGCATTTTCATGTAACAGTGTACTATGCCCACTAAACATGTTTTCTTGTCTGTTTTGTGCACAATTCGGATCAAACTTAGCATATTTGAATGTTCATAAAATCTTCATACATGTTCTTCATTTATTCAAACATCCGAAACATGTACTCTACAACACTATCATGAGGACTTAACCAATCAATCATAACAAGCCGGATCACACACAATTCATGAACATTCAACCCTAAATCATGCATAAATCCTCTAACCAAACCCTTATCATTACCCGGATAACCAAACCATTCAACATCACAACCATTCTTTAAAGCACACAAACAAGATATCAAAGCAATACTAACCGTTCACCCATACTACACCTTTTTGATTCACACAATGAAGCATCAATAAGCATACATAACAAACATCAACCATCAAGCACTATCAAGCATTTTAGTAACAAGACAAACAAGCAAAACAACTATGAAGATAATCATGCTAACCGGTTGGAAGTAGGGGTACAAGGAATCAATGAACCAAGCTCCAAATGATGATCTCGAGCTAGAATCCGAGAGTGATCTTGTTACCGGTTGATCCGAGGAAGAAGGAAAGGAGAGGAAATGAGGGTATTGTGCTAGGGTTTTAGGGTTTAATGAGGAAGAAGGAGTGAGTGAGGGAGAGTGTTGTAAAAATGATTAAGGGAGGGGAGGGTTGGTTTATATAAGATTTCGAGTGGGCTTAGGGTGTTGCGACTTGGGCTTTCACATGGCCCAAACCAAACCGGCCCCTAATATGTCTTACTGTTCACTCGAGACCAAGGGGTCTCGAGTTGGGTCATGGTTTCGGCTCACCTCACACACATGCACACACTCACACACTTTATCTATATAAATATATATATATAATACATACATGTTATCGATAATTAGCACGTCACGGAGAATCACAACTAGAACCACAAACTTTCATTCAATATAATATATACACGTTGATTAAATACAGAGATGGTTGCTCGGGAAAACCCGAAGTGTCACAATCAGCTTATCTCCAGCTCCGGGGACTACTTTGAATGGCCAGTGCTTCATGCAACTTTGCACTAACGGATTGGAATAGCTTTGGAAGAAACTCGCTGTAAAGAATGTTTTTCTTTTTCTCGATGAGAATGGATGATTAGAGGTAGATGCGTTATCTAATGGGGATAGATTGATGTCTAGAGTGTTCTTCGATTTTGAGAGCCTTCTAATTGTTATACTTCAACAACAGTACCGAGCCGAACCCTAGCTTTTTCACCGGATCTCCAATTTCTACAATGAACTTTCCCCACGGTCGCTTCCTTACGCCTCTATACCTAACTCCGGTGGCCGATTCCGATCCGACGGTCGTCAGAGCTGCCGTTTTGCCGCTACGCATGACGGATCTGGTTGTAAGGACGTACGACGACATAAATTAGGGTTTCAAGATGGATGAAATTGATGAAGTGATGAAGATTGTTACTGAATAGTTGAGTAGAAGTGTGATCTATACATTTTGTATAGAGATTGTTGTGTGGATTTATGAACCCTAAAAGGGTTTCAGGATGGATGAAATTGATGAAGTGATGAAGATTATTACTGCATAGTGTGATCTATACATTTTGTATAGAGATTGTTACTGTTTTTGAAGTATAACAGAGAAACATTAGGGTTTGAGAATGGTGTAGAGCTAGAGTAAGTGTGTGAAAATTTTAAAAAGGGAAATTAATAAATGTTGGTCCCTTAATCCTATGGTCTATCTAACCTAGAGTGCGGAATCCTCTAGATCAGATTTGCACAGAAAATAGTAGAAAAAAGAAATCACAATTAAACCGGTATTCTATTGCTTATCCAACTTGCAGTTTACAATCAATCAATACCTACACAACCTCACAGCTACTCTCTGTGATCCTGCTCTACAAACCCTAATTCGAAATTTTCCTCTCTCTCTAGACTTTCTCTCTCTAGAATTCTCTAACTCTCCTCTAACCAACCTCAAACCCTAATCACAAAACATGTTTATATACCACATGTTTGTGAACTGAGCTTCCAACTGGGCTAGGCCATTTTCCAAGCCCATTACAACAAATAACTCACTAACCAATATGCTAAGCCCATTACAAAATATCCAAAGACTAAATAATCAAACTATTAAGCTGTTGTCACGGAATATGCACCAACAGACTCCCCCTTGACAATAGCTTCATAGTGTAATGTTGTCTTCAAACATCTTGTGTTCTTTTGGTCTTTGAATAGCGTCAGCTACACACTTTATGACATCAACAGACTCCCCCTTAGCTGATGCTTCCCATCTCCAAAATTTTCATTCGTTGTAGATCAGTGAACTAGCAATCTTTGGTTAAGCAAGTGAACTCCAACTTCTTCATATCACTCTGCAATATAGTAGAAGGATCCTACCATGCATCTTCACACATTCTTCACTTCACTCTCAATCTGCACTTTACTTAATTTTCTGCACTTCATTTTGATAACTGCATCAATCTGTTTAGAAACACAAGAAAATATCTCAAAAAACCATTAGTCTTTTTCACATTTAAAGATAAACCAATATTTTATCTGGATATGCAAAAGCAACTACTTTTCAGTTCAAAATGGAAGTCTATTAAAAAGAAATCTTTTTGGTATTTTTGATATTTTTCAAAACAAACTAAACTAAACTCAAAATTATTTACAATACTTCTTTTTGTGAGAATCATGTGCAAGAAGATCATATCAGCAAAATCAAACTGTTTTCACACTTCCACTTAATTTTTCTTTTAATTTTCGTGAAAAGCAGTTCAAGAGGATTACCGGTATTGTTTGTCCACGTAAACAAAATGCATGGACATTTCAAGTACCATTACCGTATGATACTTTAAGGTAATATTATACCGATATACTAGTGTGTCCCACTTTAGGACATACCCCCGCGATCAAGGCATGCACAAAGATTCCTTGTAGTAGGTGAGTATACTGAATTCATTTGTTTTGTATTTACAACGATAGATAATTGAGGATCAGGTCAGTACTTTCGTATAGCAAAGAGACCAAAATATCTAACGAGGGCTAAGATGAATACTATTTTTGGTACGAATTATGCATTTTGCACATTTGAATGATTCTCTAGGAGAGCTTCTTCATTTATGGGTTTTGACATTTTTAGCTCTTTTAAGATATCCTGGTTGTGCCTAGGTCAGCATGTATCTGGATGTAGCAGAAGGACAACCCTGATATCCCTGGATGAAATAACAGTATAAAGAACCAAAACCTCAGATTTTGGCAGTCTATCAACGCAAGATTTAAGGTCATTAAACCATACGCCACTGATGTGTTCCCCACTCATACATAGTTCGTTATGTTTATATCACATTGGTAAGTTGATTATTTCATGCATTTTGCCTACTGGTACATTGTATGATAAATCTGCTATCACACTTAAGCAATTTAATGTCAATTTCAGTGTGACAGTCTAACTTGCTGATGTACTATCATTTCTTCTTTTTCACACAATGAAATCTCTTTTTTCAATTTTTCATTTTTTTATGTTTTTCATTTTTCTATGTTTTTGTTTTTTTTTAAATTTTAACTAAATTTACTCTCCCTAAACACACGCATTATTTAACTCTTTTTAGCTTAGGGCGATTTCTACCCCTAAAGTTTTGTTTTTATGGAGTAAGTTTCAAAAACATAAATTTTAAAACACAAACAGACTCCCACTTTAACCTGACAACAAGTTTTTCAAAGTTAAAGTTTAGAATAATCATAACAGTCACCGTAGTAAATAGTTTGTTATCAATTTTAACCTACTATTCACCTCAGACGCTTTACAGGAACAACCACTATTGAACACATCAACAGTCCTTCTTGGTCTTCCTGCACACACTTAAGAACTCAGTTAGACTTGAGAACCCAAACCTTGCCGGTGTTGGGTTGACCATGTAAATCCATATAAGATGCTTCTAACCAATATCCATCACACCCTACTGGTGTCTTGGATGTCTTCCCTGTTGTTGAACAAGATTTATAACTTCTACTAGGTCTTTGATCGCGAGAGTTCCAATAAACTCTCGGATTTTCTGACCTTTGAAAATTACCCTTTTTCAAACCTTCTTCTCCCATTATCACACCATGACTTTTGAAAAATTTTTTGATGTTGTTGAACATTTAAGTTACTAAAACCCCTATGTTCATTTCTTCTTTGAAAATTTCGATTACCGGAAGTCTAGTATCGATTTTGATATCCAAAATTTCTATTTTGACTTTGAAACCGATTTGATTTACCATTAAAATGAATAAATTGTGGAGAAATACTTCTTGGTCTATCAAATCTTTCTGATGTTGAAGTTTTAGATTGAAATCTTGGTTGATTACTTTGACAATGTGGTTGCACATTATTATTTAAACCAACCCTATTCCCATCCTTAACCTCATCAACTTTTTACTTATCTTTCTTCAAGGGACAACAAATCGCCACATGTCCTTTCTTGTGACATTTAAAACAAGATTTTTTCTTATAAATTCTCTTTTTATGAAATCTTTTTTTAAATGTTTTCTTCTTTTCATCTCCAGTATCCTCATCCAATTTATGAGGTGTACTGTTAGACTCAATAGATTCTTTCAAAGAAACTGGACTATTCGGCAAGTCCACAGTTATCGGATCCACTACCTCTTGTGTAGTGGGAACAAAATTAATTAGCGCGTCTTCATTTGGTAAAAAGGAGTAGTCTTGTTTTTTAGAAGATGAAGCTTTACTAGGCCCCACTCCTATTTTATCATTACTCTTTTTCAAACTTTCTTGAATGCATTTCCTGACTAACGAAGATTCTCCAAATTTGTCCAACTTGCCTTGAAGTTCAACAATTTTGGCTTGCGCATCAGACAATTCTGTGCACTTTTCCAAAAACTCATTAGTCTTTTCTTTCATAGTTTCACGAGCCAAATCAATGATCTGTAACTGTTCATTGACTTTGCTTGTTAAACTGCTGATTTCATGAAAATTTGATTTGATTTTATCTACAAACAATGACCCGCTTTTTGTCAAAATAGCATTTGACTCTTTTGATTTTTCTAATTCAGCTAACATGAATTTGTTATGCTCCGATAGTCTGTTAACCTTACCATGTAGTTCAATGCAATTATGACATGTATGACTTACGGATTCTGATGTTATATTTACCTATGTTGTATGTCCATTCACATCATTCAAGCCCTTTGAAACTTCTGTATCTTTCTTCTCAACATTCCACTTCTTCTCTTCTTTCGCAGCATCTGCTTCTTCATCTGAAGCACGATCTCCTACACTCTTTCTTGATGAACTCTGATAACGTTTTTCTAAAGCTTCCCACAACTCTCTGGAAGACCCATACTTCTTAAAGGTATGTTTGATGCCCTCAGGCAAGGACATCTTTATCACCGCTAAAGCTTTCTTCTCAGCATCAACCACCAGTTTCTCAAATTCATCCATCTTCTCATAAGAAATCACTATAACTTTTCCATCAACACGATGTGTAGGAGCAATGTATCCATCAATCATACAACTCCACATTCTAGCATCTTCACTTTTCACAAATACCTCAAACTTTTCTTTCCAGTCAGCATATTCTTTGACGTTTGTAAGCTTTGGCCAATTCTTAACAGTCTCACTGACCTTATCCATTTTGACCATCTTTAAACACGCAGCTTAAAAGTTTAAATGGATTTTGGTAACTTGTGTCAAAATCCAAATCTAACTTCTCTACTGGTCCTTGTCACGTTTTTACCATAATCGTACTGTTAAAACCGTACAAAAAGTGTCCGAAAACTGTTTTTTTGTCCTAAAAATCAACTGAGCCTAAAGGTGCAAACGGGTTGCCAAGATTGTTTACGGACCGTTTTTTATTTACGAAAATGTTAAATACTCTATACGCAACCAATTACTCCACCAAAATAAGTACTCCACTTTTTTAATTCCTCCAACAAATACGCCACTTAGCCAATTATGCTGAAGTTAATTATGCTGTTGAGTAAATATGCTGGTCCAAGTTAATAATGCTGGCACTGAGTAACTATGCTGGATCAAGCTAATTATGCTTGCTAAATAAATACGCTGAGAATTAAATACTCCGGTAAATTACACTAGCTGATCAGTTCACTATTACGATGACTAGCAAATACGCCGATCACTGTGATAATGTCGCTGAGGACTCTTACCACAATTACCAAAGTCGCCTTTGGATTTAAATATGCTGGTCAGTCGGAGTAATTATTAAATACGCTGGAACGACTTGTTCAGCAAGCCAGTCAACAAATCCACCAGAAATCACAAGAAATCCAATCTTTTCAAATTTTGAAAAGATTTTATCCAAATTCTCCAAATCTTTTTAACACTTTCCTGCAAAATAAACCAACCAAAACCAACAAAATTTTGATAAAAACTTGATGAACACAACGAAAAACACGAAGAATAAATCTTCCAATCTTCAAGTTTTTCTATAAATCTTCAAGTTTTTCTTCAAAATCTTCAACTTTCCTACAACCAAAACACTAAAAACAGCAAAATTAAATAGGCAATAAGATCAAAATACCCTAAAATTTTCAAAAATCCCAAGAACAAAACCAAAAATTTCGAAATTTCTTCCGAAACCCTAGTTTTCTGCAGCAGCCAATTCTGAACCGAGCCAATAAAGAGCCTAATGCTCTAATACCAATTGTTGATCCCTTAATCCTATGGATCTTTCATAGAATGGTCTATCTAACCTAGAGTGCGGAAACTTCTAGATCAGATTTGCACAGAGAATAGTAGAAAACAGAAATCACAATTAAACCGGTATTCTATTGATTATCCAACTTACAGTTTACAATCAATTCAATACCTACACAACCTCACAGCCACTCTCTATGACCTTGCTCTACAATCCCTAATTCGAAATTTTCCTCTCTCTCTAGACTTTCTCTCTCTAGAATTCTCTAACTCTCCTCTAACCACCCTCAAACCCTAATCACAAAACATGCTTATATACCACATGTCTGCGAACTGGGCTTCCAACTGGGCTAGGCCATTTTCCAAGCACTTTACAACAAATAACTCACTAACCAATATGGTAAGCCCATTACGAAATATCCAAAGACTAAATATTCAAACTATTAAGCTGTTGTCACAGAATATACACCAAAAATAAATTTGAGTGGGAAAAGACTAAAATGCCCCTTATATGAGGGGCATGTGACCAGGATTTAACAGTTGAATTGGATGGCGTTAGGGGCGGGGAGTGAAATAGAGATAAGCTTTATAGACCAGGGAGTAAAATGGCTATTTTTAAAGGATTGGGCAAAACCATTAAAATGACCGAACCACAGGGAGCAAAACGGAAGTTTACTCTTTACTTTATTTACTATAAATAACTGGTGGAATCATTTTAGGAGACACATCTTGCACAACACACACCCATTGCAATTACAACAAGCTTTGTAACACTTAGATTACGATCGATCAAACACTTAATTGTAATTTTGTTCAAGTTGATAATATACCAGAGCTATGTAGTTTCCAATTCCCGAGGTTTTTTGTGTTGGAGATCATCGTTCAAAGAGATCAAGGGCTTTTCCCCGTGACATATCGCCTGTGTTCGTATTTATTTATTTATTGCATTCGTATTTTGTTCAACTGTTTTACCAAGCTCAATAATCTCAAACCCTATTTTCCTCAAAGCCAAACTTATCATCCTCAACACTAAACTTATCATTTCCAACACCAAACCTAGGATCCTGACGCTTACCACATGATCCTCCATACCAAACTTATCATTTCCAAGAGTACCTCACCTCACTTTCTCAATTTGATCATTAAATTGATCTTCTTAATTTTTTACCAAAATAGTTTCGCGCCCACCGTGGGGAAGTGGAGCTTTTAATCGTGAAATTTTTTTTTTAAATTTTTGTTAAACTAGTATCTTTTGAAGTTATTCACAGAAATGGCTTCTCAACCCAAGTCGACCTCAACTTCATCCCCTGTTACTAACTTCTAGAACAAACATCCGTCTTCCTTCTCCTCTATATCAGAGGAAGACCATTGCTACAGGAAACACCACTTTAGGTTCTAGGAAATCTATTGCGCTACCCGTATTTGCATCTAATGTTAAGATCCCATCGCTGTTTGTTAGAGTGAAAAAGTAGATGAAGTAGCAGCAGGAGATTAACCAATTGTTGTTCAAGGAGTTCAGGGAACTGAAGGAATCCAAAAGGCCAGTGGAGTTGACAACGCCATTACAGCCGAGGATCCTGAACTTCGGAACTGTAGGATCCTTAGCAGTCCATCAAGGAGACTTTTTACCTATACAGCCAGGATCGACAATGTAACATCCGTCGAAAATGGATCCCCGATGTCACACCCGCTCGTAGCCCGAAGCGCAAGGCGTGAACTTGATCGGTTTTCATTGCATACAATATAAGTAAACAAACTATATGAATAAAAAGTATGATGGTCATCTATTCAACATAAGTAAAAGATACAAGTCATACGTTGTTCAGAAGTAAAAGGCAACACTAGTTATAGTGTTTTACAAAAGACTTGTTCCACAATAAAGTTTTTAAAACGCAAAGGATTTGCATCCTATATCCCACTCTAAGATGAGATATAATGAACAAACCCTTCAAAAGGGGATGACATCGTCGACTTGACAACCATATTCTTCGTGATTATCATTGCGCCAAGATCCACTTAGTTTCCTGAAATACATGTAAGTTTAAAATGTCAACCAAAGTTGGTGAACTCATGTGTTTTGAGTTCGCATAAATGAATCTTAAAAACATTTGAAAGTTCTTGTATAGAAAACTGGTATGTAAAGGTTCTATGAAATCATTGATCAGTAATGTTTTGCAAGTACATTAATATGTGTGACGACATAGGAAGCACTCAACCCTTTGACGATTTAGCACCGAATCCACTTCGGTTGGGACAACAAAGAACTACATGTGGCCACACAAGGACCCATGAGTGGGGCTCGCCCGTACCCGATAGATCTACCCCTTTTCTTCCTTGGTCTTATAAAAGATTAATGGCGCTTAAGTTTCACCCTATTTGCACATGATCTAGTTGTTTTATTCCCTAGCTTAACCATACCATCGTAACATGTATTTCCCCAGGAGGGTTGTAAAATCGAAAACGTTTAAAAGAAAAGGGGGACACAAACTCACAGTTTTGCGTTCGGATAATTATGCTAGCAATGGGTTTTCTAAACACGCGGTGCAACCTACAAGTGCTGTAACTCGTTAGACACTTAGGTCTCTACTTGACCATGTACTCGTTGCTCATCTTGAACGTTGTTAGATTTGTATTTCTTATGAATTTGGAACCCTTGTGTATTTTTAACACGTTGGCGTTTGTTTCGTACGTTTGTTTTTAATATATATATATATATATACACACTCTTACATATATATGTTTTGCATTCGTAATGTGTATGAAAAGGCCTCACCCTTCATGAGTCTATGTGCCTAGCACGAGTATGGGTGTGCCTAGCCCATGAGAGTCTTTGTGCCTCGCACAAGTAAGAATGGGCCTAGCCCATTTGAGTCTCCGTGTTCCACACGGTGTGAGTGAGCCTAGCCCATAAGCGTTTCCGTGCCGCGCACGGTATTCTTCCAATATATTTTTTAGGTATAGTGAACCTCGTTCACATGTATAAGTACGTTGGGTTCGATTGTACATATTTCTTCCACAAATATATATGTATATATTTTCTAGATATAATCGCTAAAAATATTTACTTTTAACGTCGTGTTACAATTGTTGTACATGTATAATGTCCTTTGTATGTGTACACTTCAACAAGTGTATTTGTGTACATCACTATGTACTTGCGTATTTATACATATACGTTTACCATGTATTTACTTTACTTGTATATTTTATTATCGGTATTTATACGTATTTGTGTACATGTACATTTCTTGTATCCTTGCAATTTCAATAAGTGTATTGTTATATGTATTTTATACGTATCAGTATACTTGTATACTAATGTATTTAAACTTAGTGATTATTCATTTTGTACTTTCCGGAATTTAGGATTATTGGAAATATATATTATCAATGGTCTAAAATATATATTATTTTTAGAGTTCGTCGTAGAAGTCATTAATATATATTTTTGTATCGATAACGTCCAAGTGCCATTGGTGATATGTGCATGCTCCTTGTCGTGACAATATGGCGATCGTGGTCGATGACGAAATAAAATTCTATTACCGAACTTATATTATATTTTGCAACGGATTTGGATATATATTATTTTGTTAATATATATATATATATGTATGTATTTATGTAATGGTTTGTTTGATGTCCGTTTTTGTTATGGGTGGTATTCTGAGCCCATTTCTGGTCAATATCTTAAGCTATATCTTATTTGTATGATACGTGTTCATACCCAGGATGCTGATTCAGGATATTGGTAACATCCTGAATAAGTATCATGTGGATCACTAACGGATTATGTGCAGGAGTACGAGCCCAAGCTGGTAACGTTCATGAGGACTCTTTCCCCGGAAGACTCGGTCTAAGTCGTTCAAAGGAAGACGTTGAAGCCGCTTTACTCAGTCCATAACGTTAACTATGGAATATTCGGAAGCATCCCCCGTTTATAGGAGTTTTTGTTTATAATTCTTAGCTATAAACAATTGGATAAATCAGATCGAATAGGACACAACAACACTCACTGCTCTCTCACACTTTACTCTCTCTTAACTTTCACTTTCACAACAAGCATTGTAACACTTAGCGATCTGATCAACATCCTGCACTGTATCCTGACGTTTAAAGCAATAAGAAGAACAAGGCAGATGCGATTGCCAGCTCCCGAGGTTTTGTGCCGGCGATCTAGATTGATCAAGGGCTTTCCTCGTATATCTCGTGTCATCCCCTTTACTTTTTGCTCATAGTTTGATCGTAGATACAGCTCAATATCCTGAGCCGTATCCTGAAAACTGTTTTTACAAACAACTTAATCAACATATTTTCAACACATTTTATAGCACACTACCTCACTTAACTAATTTGATCACTAAATTGCCTCGGTACTTTTTGACCAAAACAATTTGGTGCCCACCGTGGGGCAAGTGGTGCTATTTTTTCTAAAAACTTTTGCAAGATCACTACTTGGTTTTGTATTTTCCAAACTTTTTACTACATTGTTTACAATGGCCTCGAGATCATGCATGAGCTCTTCTACTGTGTCTGCTACAACTTCTGCAACAGTTGGTTCGGTGCTTCCTCCACCTCCACCAAGGACGCAAACCTCCTCACAGCCTCAGGATATTATACCTACTCGGAGTATTCAGGAATTGGCCCCTGTTCTGGCCTCTAATGATGAAAGTTTGACCTTGTTTGGTAGTATGCAGGAACAGATGCGGCAGCAGCAGGAGACCAACCGGATGATTTTAAGAGAAATACAACTCTTGAAATCCAGCTCGAGCAGGCCCACTGAGGATACTGTCACCCCCTGCAACCCAAGGCTTTGAACTTCAGTTCTGCGGTTTATACCGAAGATAACTAGGGAAATATTGTGCCTAGCCGTCCCCAGAATCACACTCCTAAGATACCTTCTTCAGTTAGAGTGTCAACTGAGAGAAGCTCAGGATATGCTTCAGGATATAGACAGAATCCTCAAATCGGTAGTGTATCTAATAATAATAATACACTTGCTACTAACGGTATTGGATCTTTGCAGGATGTAGGTGTGACATCATTATTGTCTAGGGCACTTCAGAAGCTAAAGGATATGATATCCAGTGTACCTGGGGTGGTTCAGCCAATTCCTGAAGTGTCCCAGGTCCCAGGATAGCCATAGGATATCTCGGTTTGTGCATCGTATTTGTGATGCTGAAATCCCAAAAAGATTTCAGACTCCCAACATGAAGCTTTATGATGGAACCACGGATCCTGAGGAGCATATTGCCCAGTATAGGGAAAGGATGGAAATCAATCCTATCCCTCCAGTTCTAAAAGAAGCATGCTTGTGCAAGGGCTTTGGTTCTACCTTAACAGGATCAGCCTTGAAATGGCTCTTGAATGTTCCTCCGCACTCAATTACATCATTTGCTCATTTAGTAAATTTATTTAATAGTCAATTTTCTTGTAGTAGGAGTTTTGAAAAATTAACCAGTGATCTCTACAGGATAACTCAAGGACCTCAAGAATCCCTAAGGGACTATGTGAACAAATTCAACAGGGAATCCTTGGATATCCCGCACCTTGATGTTGCTACAGCAGTCCAAGCATTCAAGATGGGACTGCAAAAGGATTCCCAATTTTATCAAGATCTTGTGATGAACCCTTGCAGGAACTTGGATGAAGCTCGGAACAGGGCTTTGAGATATATTAGGCTGGAAGATGATAAGAAAATGCAAGAGAGGATGAATGCATCTTCAACATATGAATCAACTAACAGGAAGTCAGAATCCTCATACAAACTATATCGCTGCAAGCCATATGGTAGAAATGACAACAAGAAAGTGAATGTTGTTGAAGACGAGGATCCTGAGGAGTATCATGAGTTATCTGAATATTGTTTTTCTGTTAATATACCTGAACTAATGTACACTATGCAAGGTTTAGGAGACAAAGCCAGGTGGCCTCGAAAGAATCAACAAAAGGCTGATTGGAGGGATAAGTCCAAATGGTGTGCCTTCCATGAAGATTTTGGACATGTTACAGAGGATTGCATTGCTCTGAGGAAGGAAATAAGCTATCTCCTGAGCAAAGGTTATCTGAAGGATCTCCTGGGAAGAAAGAAAAACAAGGGTCAGGATACTGAGAAGAATCCTGAACGAGCAGCATCACCTCCTGCGGATGCCAAGATAATTAACTTTATTTCAGGAGGATCCGACATTTGCGAGACTTCATATTCTGCGGCCAAGAGACATGCAAAGGAGGCTAAAGCCGAAAGAGGGGAAAGACCAACCAGGATGACAACCCTCACAGCTTACAAAGTGATCACTTTTGATAGTGATGACAGGGATACTATCCAGGATCCTCACCATGATGCTCTGATAATAAAATTATATGTGGCTAACCATTTTGTACGCAGGATATTGGTGGACAATGGAAGCTCCGTCAACATAATCCAACTAGAGACATTGAAAATGATGAATGTATCTCCAATGGATATAACGTCAAAATCCACTGTACTCGTCGGCTTCAGTGGAGAAGCTAGGAATACCGTGGGAGAGATTAAAATACCAGTATATGTTGAAGGGGTCAATTCAATACAGCGCTTCTGTGTGATGGACTCCTTATCCTGCTACAATATCATATTAGGCAGGCCATGGATCCATGATATGAAAGCTGTGCCGTCAACTTATCATCAGTGCATCAAGATCCCTACACCCTGGGGAGTTGTCAAAGTAGATAGTGACCAGCAGGAGGTGAAGGAGTGCTACTCATCCTCCATGAAATCCTCTACCAAGCCTAATGTAGCATAGCAATTAAAGATGCGGGCCCAGGATATCGTGGAGGCTTCGGAGCAGGATGTAAAGAAAATTATCCTGGATCAGGATAATCCGGATATCTCGGTGCTCGTGAGAACTAACATCCCTCAGGATATCGAGGACCAATTGACTAATTTTTTGAAATGCAGGATGTCAACATTCGCGTGGAAGCACGAGGATATGACAGGTATTTCCAAGGATATTATAACACACAAGCTTGGTATTGACAGGTCATTCAAATCTGTCCAACAGAAAAGAAGGAATTCACTCCAGAACGAAATACAATTATTCAGGAAGAAGTAGATAGATTATTGAAGTCCAAAATGATTAGAGAGGTCAAGTTTCCAAGGTGGCTAGCAAATGTAGTGGTGGTACAGAAGAAAAACGGGAAATGGAGAGTTTGTGTAGATTACACAGACTTGAACAAAACATGTCCTAAAGACCCATTCCCTCTGCCTCATATAGACTCGATGATGGATGCCACCGCCGGTCATGAAATGCTAACCTTTATGGATGCATCCTCAGGATTCCAGCAAATCCAAATGGAACCTTCGGACCAGGAGGATACTGGTTTCATGACACCAACATGTATTTTTTGTTATACTGCTATGCCTTTTGGTTTGAAAAATGCAGGTGCAACGTACCAAATATTGGTGAACATGATGTTTAAAGACAAACTGGGGGACACCATGGAGGTGTACATTGATGACATGGTAGTAAAATCTAAGAAGGCTGAGGATCACCTCCAGGATATTAAGGGAGCATTTGATATCCTGGATCAATATAACATGAAGCTAAATCCTGCCAAGTGCCATTTTGGAGTGGGGCAGGAAAGTTTTTAGGATATATGGTGACTAAAAGAGGGATAGAAGCGAGCCCGGAGCAAATAAAAGCTATCTTGGATATTAAGTCACCTTCAAATATGAAAGATGTTCAAAGGTTAACAGGGCGAGTAGCGGCATTAAACAGATTTATCTCAAGATGCTCGGAGAAGTGCAAGGAGTTTTATGATACCCTGAAGAAGAATAAAAAATTCGAATGGGGAGAGAAGCATGAAGCAGACTTGCAGGATTTGAAGCAGTATCTTTCAACCGCACCTCTATTGATGAAGCCTGAGGATGGTGAACCATTATCCCTGTATCTTGCAGTGTCAGGGAATGCAGTAAGTGTTATCCTTGTAAAGGATCACGAAGGTCAGCAGTATCCTGTCTATTATGTTAGTAAAAGTTTATTAGATGCTGAAACTAGATATTCTCATTTAGAAAAATTGATATTAGCACTAGTTATGGCGTCAACAAAACTTAGACATTATTTTGAGACACATAGGATTCATGTTAAAACTAACTATCCTGTTAAAAATGTGCTTAGGAAACCCGAGATGTCAGGTAGGATGGCTAAGTGGTCAGTAAAATTAAGTGCTTATGATCTAGTATATGAACCTAGAAATGCTATAAAGTCTCAGGCTCTAGCAGACTTTGTGGCTGATTTCAGTAGTGATATTCAAAATGAAGTATACCTAGAAGTGCAACAGCTAGAAGAAAACTTGGAATCCTGGACATTATATACTGATGGTGCATCTAATGTGCGAGGTGTAGGATTGGGTATACTACTAAAATCGCCACAGGGGGACATATTACCCCAGGCTATTTAATGTGAACTTTCTGCTACCAATAATGAAGCTGAGTATGAAGCTCTCATAGCAGGATTAGAATTGGCTAAAAATATGAATATTAGATGTATACAAGTATATGTTGATTCCCTATTGATTACTAACCATTTCAATGGATCTTATGCAGTAAAAGGTAGAAAGTTAGCTGAAGATCTTGAAATTGTTAAAAAATTAGCAGGATATTTCGAAATTTTTACACTTGAACAAGTACCAAGAGAAAAGAATGCTGAAGCTGACGCTCTAGCAAACTTAGGATCTACAGTCAGGATACCGGAGGGAACTCAAATACCAATAGTGCACATCTTGTGTCCCGCAATGGAACATTTCAAATCTCAGGATAAAGAAGTAGCATGTATCCGGGATCCTGGTGGTGGATATCCTGAGAAGGATCCTGAATCCTGGATGACTCCAATTGTGAAGTATCTTCAAGAAGGAGATATCCCAAAGAATGCAATCCTAAGGCTTTTAGGATGAAGGTATCTCGTTTTACTATTATAAACAATGTTTTGTATAAGAAATCCCTTGCAGGTCCGTACCTAAGGTGCTTGGAAGATCCTGAAACCAAGGAGGTACTTCAGGATATACACGAAGGAGACTGTGGCAACCATACTGGGGGCAGATCTCTGTTCTCGAAGGTGTTAAGAACAGGATATTACTGGCCGACCATGAGAAAGGATGCCGCGGAGTATGCTCAGAAATGCGATGCATGTCAAAGACACGGCAACATCCTGCATCAGCCTGCAGAACCATTATATCCTATCGTATCCCCTTGGCTGTTTATGAAATGGGGTATGGATATAGTGGGAAAGCTTCCAAAGGCTCCAGGAGGAAAGGTTTTCATGTTGGCAATGACGGATTATTTCTCCAAGTGGGTTGAAGCAGAAGCCTTTGTCCAAGTTAGAGATCAAGAAGTGGTATCCTTCATAAAGAGGAATATCCTGACAAGATTCGGAGTACCAGCCGAGATAATTTGTGATAATGGATCCCAATTTATCAGCAAAAGAACTACTGATTTTTGCAAAAGTTGGGGAATTAAGATGATCACGTCAACACCAGTGCTGTCACACCCCCAAAATCCACCCGCGGATAACACCCGCTTCGGGGGCGTGACTGACCAGGATCCAGCCACCAATTATACTAAGCATTGGTTAATATTAAAGTAATACTTACTAACCATACGATTAGCAAATATCAAGTTCAGAGTTTAAAGGTTTTAAAGTTTAAACAGTAACAAGTAGCGGAAGCATAATTAAATAGTTTTTAAACAGTGTTCATAAGGTAAGCATATAAATGCCCAACACACGGGCAGACGACCACTACGCATCCCAAGTAGCTGCTCCAGTCACTGGCCACCTGCAAAGCATGCAGTAAAGGGGTCAACAATAATGCTGAGTGAGTTCACTAGTTGTCCAGTTTTAATTACCAAAAACTCGTTTCACCAGTTAATTTATCCGTTTATACATGCCATGGGGAGCTACCCCAAAAGTTAGCGACTAAACTGTTTTTCCAATACCGAACACTAGGTAACCGAATGCGTTTCCGCAGGATGCCCCGATGTCAATGTTCTATCAGCATTGACGGATGCCTGAGTACATTAGTTCACGACCGATCCCATACCATGGCACGGTGTGAGGCTGGTAAGACCTAAATAGCGCTATCAACTAATAACCCGTTCGCCTGGCACCGGCGACTAATCGGTATTATGTAGTAGGGACTTGAGTGATAGAGTTGCGTTTAGTGCCGTTAGTTGCAATCCGTATAAACAGTAATTAACTAAAAAGGTTTCCCAATACAAGGGAAGATAAAGTAAGTTGTTTCCCAATAACTAGGGAAGGAGTGTAGACGGTATCCCCTTTACAAGGGGATAGGGTTGTTTTAGTCTCGTGTCCCAAACCACCGGGACGCATGCTTTTAAGTTGTGAACTCACCTTGGGTTGCTCGGTATGATACGTTACTTGGTTAAGCTTGTTGGTTACCACGTCCTAGCATGGTTACCAAGTATGGGTCAAGTCGGGTACAAGCAAACACGTATAGCATGCACGTATACAAACAGTTAACAGTCAGAAATACAAACAGTAACATATATGCATACAGTAGCAGATCAAGATGAAGTCCAGTCCATAGGAGGCCCAACAGTTGAAGCCCAAAACAACAACAAGACAAACAGTCAAGGCCCAATAACATAAAACAGCCCAGTCGAAACTAAGGTGGTTGCGACTCGCAACCGAGGTTGCGACTCGCAACTGCGGTCTCGGTCCGTCACGCTTTGGTTACGACTCGTAACCGGAGGATGCGACTTAGCAGGTTTGGTTGTGACTCGCAACCAGGTTTGATGCGTGCTGATTGCGACTCGCAACTGGGAGGTTTCGACTGGTCACGCGTGGTTTCGAGTAGCAACCAAAGGTTGCGACTCGCAACCGTGATAACGTGCATGGCAATCCCTTCTAGAACCTGCAGTGTACGACCCAATGGAATTGCTATTTCATGTAAATATTGTACTATGCCACTAAACATGTTTCTTGGTCGGTTTTGTGCACATTCTAGATCAAAATCAGCAGATTCAAAACATTTTAGCAACATTCAAGCTGTTCATCATATATTCATCAATCATGTTCAAATTTCATTCACAAACAACCCAAAATCCTGTTTAAAACTCCTACCTATTTTCCGGACAAAATCATAAACAAGATTAACCCAAACATGCATTTTAGTAGCCACAAACATGGACATTAACTAACAATCAAGCCTAAATCCTTGAACATCATCGGATAGTAAAACCCATCAACTTAACAATATAAAACATTTAACCAAAACCGTAACAATCCACAAACCGGATATCATAAGCATTCACAACAAACATCATCAAGTAGTCACCTTCCTTAGCATATTTATGAACATACAAGCCTAATATTCATACTAAAACCTCTAATCTCATCAACAAGTATAAAACCATAGCAATCATCACAATCATGAACATGAAAACACTAACCGGTTACTCGGGGTTGAGAGAAAAGGGGTGTTCGGGTGGTCTCTTGGTTCGGCCGATCCTCCTTGTCGATAGCTCACTTGATCCGAGAGATACGGGGGAATGGGGAGATGATTTTGGTTACTAGAAATTTAGGGTTTTAGGGTTTAGTGAAGAAGATGAGAGGAGAGTGTAAAATGGTTTAGGGAGGTGAAGGTTGGCTTATATAGTTGCGAGTGGGCTAGGGTGCGTGTGTGTGTGTGTCGGCATAAGGGGGGGGGTGGGCTAAGAAGTGTTGCAAGGCCCAAACCGGCCCGTCACTAATGTTCACTCGAGACCGTGGTCTCGAGTCGGGTTGCTTGTGGTTTCGGCTCATATGTATTACACGCACACATATATATATACATATCTAAATACACCAACACGTAGATACACATAACATGTAACACGAAAGTTCACGGGTTTTCATTTAATAAATATACACACGTAAGTTACATCGAAGGATCGTTCGGGAAAGTCCGAAGTGTCACATTATCCCCAAGTTTTAGGAACTTTCGTCCCGAAAGTTAAGGCAGCCACTGTCAAGCTAGTGTAAGTGAAAGCGTTTCAACGGGGTGTCACATCATCCCCCCGTTAGTTTGGAATTTCGTCCCGAAATTCGTTCGTAGCTTCAGTGCTGGGGTTTTCGTTAGGGAACAACTGGGGATACTTGTGCTTCATCTGGTCTTCCCGCTCCCAGGTATACTCTGGGCCACGTCGCGAGTTCCAACGAACTCGTACAAGAGGTATCTGGCTACGTTTGAGGATTTTGATCTCTCGATCAGTGATCTCAATCGGTTCCTCAGTAAAGTGTAGTTGTTCGTCAATCGTCAGTTCCTTAAAAGGAATCACAAGTGTTTCATCCGACAAACACTTCTTCAGGTTGGATATGTGAAAAACGTTGTGTACCGCACTCAGTTCTTCAGGCAGGTTCAATCTATAAGCAACCTTACCGATCTTCTCGGTAATTTCGAATGGTCCGATATATCGCGGATTAAGCTTGCCCCGTTTACCAAAGCGAACCACACCCTTCCAGGGTGAGACTTTAAGTAGAACCCGGTCACCGACCTGGAATTCCAATGGTTTCCTACGCTTATCAGCGTAACTCTTCTGACGGTCACGAGCTGCCGCCATGCGTTGTCTGATCTGGGCAATCTTCTCCCTTGTATCTACCACCATCTCTGGGCCCGTGATTTGACTATCACCGATTTCTGCCCAGCAGAGAGGTGACCGGCATTTACGACCGTACAATGCCTCAAAAGGTGCTGCCTGAATACTAGTGTGGTAGCTGTTGTTGTATGAGAACTCTACTAACGGTAGATGCTTCTCCCAATTCTTGCCAAAGTCGATCACACACGCTCTAAGCATGTCTTCTAGAGTTTGGATGGTACGTTCGGACTGTCCATCCGTTTGCGGGTGATAAGCAGTGCTCATATCCAAACGTGAGCCAAAGCATTTGTGCATAGCTTGCCACAGTTCCGAAGTAAATCGAGCGTCTCGGTCGGAAATAATTGAGGTTGGCACTCCGTGCCTCGAAACTACTTCCTTTAAGTAAATCTCCGCCAAGGTAGAAAACTTGTCTGTTTCCTTAATAGCCAGAAAGTGCGCGGACTTGGTTAGTCGATCCACTATTACCCAAATAGCATCATTTCCGCGTTGAGATCTAGGTAGCCCTGTAACAAAATCCATGGAAATTTGCTCCCATTTCCATTTCGGGATTTCTGGTTGTTGGAGTAGACCTGCTGGCTTCTGGTATTCTGTCTTGACTCTCGCGCAAGTCAAACATTTGCTGACGTATGTCGCTATGTGGGCCTTCATACCAGGCCACCAGTATGTAGTCTTTAAATCATGGTACATCTTGTCCGAACCAGGATGTACTGAGTAGCGGGACTTGTGGGCTTCGTCCATCACGAGTTCACGTAAACCTCCAAAGAGTGGAACCCAGATACGCCCTGTCACATAGTAAGCACCATCTTCTTTCTGTTCTAGTTGCTGTCTCGACCCTCGCAGAGACTCAGCCCTGATGTTTTCCGGCTTCAATGCTTCAACTTGGGCATTTCGAATCTGGGTAGGGAGGTTAGACTGGATGGTAAGTTGCAGTGCTCGCACGCGCTTTGGTACGGTGTCCTTTCGACTGAGGGCGTCTGCCACGACATTGGCCTTGCCCGGATGGTATTTGATGGCGCATTCGTAGTCGTTCAAGAGTTCGACCCATCGACGTTGTCTCATGTTCAATTCCTTTTGCCTAAAGATATGCTCGAGACTCCTGTGATCGGTGTAAATAGTGCACTTGGTACCGTACAGGTAATGTCTCCATATTTTAAGAGCAAAAACCACTGCTCCTAGTTCCAAGTCGTGCGTCGTGTAGTTCTTTTCATGCGTCTTGAGTTGTCGAGAGGCGTAGGCAATAACTTTCTCGCGTTGCATTAGCACGCAACCGAGTCCATGAATAGACGCATCGCAGTAAACCACAAAGTCGTCAGTGCCTTCAGGTAACGAGAGAATAGGAGCGCTACAGAGGTTATCCTTAAGCCTCTGAAAGGCAGATTCCTGTGCTGCATTCCACTTGTAGGCGACGCCTTTCTGAGTGAGTGTTGTGAGAGGTTGTGCAATCTTCGAGAATCCCTGAATGAATCTGCGGTAGTAGCCCGCCAAACCCAAGAATTGGCGAACTTCAGTGGGGGTCTTAGGCGTAGGCCAGTTCTTTATCGATTCGATCTTGGCGGGGTCGACGTGAATTCCGTTCTTATTAACCACATGGCCGAGGAAATGGACTTCTCGAAGCCAGAAGTCACATTTAGAGAATTTGGCGTACAGTTGCTCGTTGCGAAGGAGTTCCAGAATAAGGCGTAGGTGCTGTTCATGCTCTTCTTGACTTTTCGAATAAATCAAGATGTCGTCGATAAACACGATCACGAATTTGTCGAGGTAAGGCTTACATACGCGGTTCATAAGATCCATGAACACTGCAGGTGCGTTGGTCATTCCAAAAGGCATGACGAGAAATTCATAGTGACCATAACGGGTCCTGAACGCAGTCTTCGAGATGTCTTCGTCACGTACTCTCAACTGATGATAGCCTGATCGCAGGTCAATCTTTGAATAGTAGCTCGATCCTTGCAACTGATCGAATAGGTCGTCGATGCGCGGGAGAGGGTAACGATTCTTGATGGTAACCTTGTTCAACTCACGATAGTCGATGCACATTCGGAATGTGCCATCCTTCTTCTTGACAAAGAGCACTGGGGCTCCCCAGGGTGATGAACTAGGACGGATAAATCCTTTATCCAATAGTTCTTGTAGTTGCGTAGAGAGTTCCTTCAGTTCTGCAGGAGCCAATCGGTACGGTGCACGAGCTATGGGTGCTGCTCCGGGAGCTAGCTCGATCTGAAATTCGACCTGACGGTGAGGAGGGAGTCCAGGTAATTCCTCAGGAAATACCTCGGGATAGTCGCGTACTACAGGAAAATCTTCAATCCTCTTTTCCTTATCGTGGGCGTTGGTGACAAGTGCTAAGATAGCGGTGTGCCCTTTCTGCAAACACTTCTGGGCTTTTAGAAGCGAGATAATGCCTGTGACTTCTCCACCTTTGTTGCCTTGAACGATGAGGGGTTGACCAGAACGGCGAGGTATGCGAACTGCTTTCTCTTGACAGAGGATCTCAGCACGATGTTTGGATAACCAATCCATACCAATAACAACGTCGAAGCTTCCAAGTTTGACAGGGAAGAGATCGATACTAAACGTATGGCCAGACAATTCTAGGGTGCAGTCGTGGATCACGTGCGTGGCCTCGATGTTCTTACCATTAGCTATCTCGACGGTATGCTTAGAACTTAATAATGCGGGCGAATGCTTAAGTTTCTTACTAATGCGAAGGGATACATAACTGGCATCGGCACCGGAATCAAATAACACAGAAACATAACGATCATCAAGTAGGAACTTACCCGCCACGACGTTAGGGTCGTTCCTTGCTTCTCCAGCTCCAATCACAAAAGCTCTGCCCCTTGCATTTCCAGCATTGTTGTTTTGCTCATTGTTCCCAGCTCCCTGATTGTTGTTGCGATTCTGATTCAGTTCAGGGCAATCCTTTCGCATGTGACCTGTTGCCCCGCATTTAAAACATACTCTGTTGTTTCCCTGCTGCTGTTGCTGTTGGGGTTGTTGCTGATTTTGCCTTGCCGGGAACTGACTTCTACAATCCTTGGCTTCGTGCCCCATCTTGTGGCATCGCTGACACTGACCCTTGTTACATGCCCCATTGTGGTGCCTGTTACACTTGTTGCACTTAGGGTAGTTTCCCCGGTAGCCACCCTGTTGCTGATTGCCCTTGTTGTTGTCAGTTTTCCTTTGCTGAGCTGGGGCTTGAGTAGGGTTAGCATCCTTACCCTGATTTCCATCCCACTTTCGTTTGCCATCACTAGAAGTTCCTTCCGTAGCACTGATCCTTTTGGGCAACCTGCCCTCTTCCACAGCCTGATCCGTGAGTTTGTGAGCAAGTCGAACGATCGGCTGAATGGTAGTGTGGTTGGCTGAAGTTACATGGCTTCGAATTTCTGGAGCCAGACCCTTGATGTACAGTTCGATCCTTCGATACATAGGTCGAGACATGTTTGGACAAAGAGCAGCATAGTCGTTGGACAGCTTGGTGTAGGTCTCAATCTCTGACCCAACCATCTTGAGTTCATAGTACTCATTCTCCAGCTTGTGGATGTCATCCCTGTGACAGTACTCTTCCTTGATCATATCCTTGAAATCTTCCCACGCAGTAGCGTTTGCAGTCTCCAGACCAAGCATTTGAATTTGCGCCTTCCACCATGAAAGAGCGCTTCCCTCTAGAGTACCAGTAGCAAACTTCACCCAGTTAGCAGTTGGGCATTCACAGACAGCAAAAACAGCTTCGACCTTCTCGATCCAGTGCAGAAGGCCTATGGCACCCTCCGTGCCATTGAAAGGAAGAGGCTTGCAATCCATAAAGGTCTTGAAGGTACAAACACGTGGTTGCACAGGTGCAGGCTGACCTATAGGGTGAGCTGCGAAAGCTGCAGCCACAGTGTTGAGCAGGCTAGTGAACTGAGCCGGGGTCATGTTGACATTTCCTCGTCCGCGTCCACTCATTGTCTTCATAACCAGAAAACATAGTATGAGTGCGTGATAGCGAGAATAAGATAGAAGAGAGAAGATGTATCTATCTAATCAGGTTACTAGTACGTATAGTAAAGCAGAAAGCATAAGACAAGTAAGCAAGTAACTATGGGTCCGAGCTATGAGGTCAGATAAGTCGAGCCTTGTACTTGGAGTGTAGTGTCGTCACGAGTCACGGGTTATAGTCTGGTTTTTCTCAAAAAGATTTTTCCCCTTTTTAAAACCAAGTTCACTATAACCAATGGCTCTGATACCAATCTGTCACACCCCCAAAATCCACCCGCGGATAACACCCGCTTCGGGGGCGTGACTGACCAGGATCCAGCCACCAATTATACTAAGCATTGGTTAATATTAAAGTAATACTTACTAACCATACGATTAGCAAATATCAAGTTCAGAGTTTAAAGGTTTTAAAGTTTAAACAGTAACAAGTAGCGGAAGCATAATTAAATAGTTTTTAAACAGTGTTCATAAGGTAAGCATATAAATGCCCAACACACGGGCAGACGACCACTACGCATCCCAAGTAGCTGCTCCAGTCACTGGCCACCTGCAAAGCATGCAGTAAAGGGGTCAACAATAATGCTGAGTGAGTTCACTAGTTGTCCAGTTTTAATTACCAAAAACTCGTTTCACCAGTTAATTTATCCGTTTATACATGCCATGGGGAGCTACCCCAAAAGTTAGCGACTAAACTGTTTTTCCAATACCGAACACTAGGTAACCGAATGCGTTTCCGCAGGATGCCCCGATGTCAATGTTCTATCAGCATTGACGGATGCCTGAGTACATTAGTTCACGACCGATCCCATACCATGGCACGGTGTGAGGCTGGTAAGACCTAAATAGCGCTATCAACTAATAACCCGTTCGCCTGGCACCGGCGACTAATCGGTATTATGTAGTAGGGACTTGAGTGATAGAGTTGCGTTTAGTGCCGTTAGTTGCAATCCGTATAAACAGTAATTAACTAAAAAGGTTTCCCAATACAAGGGAAGATAAAGTAAGTTGTTTCCCAATAACTAGGGAAGGAGTGTAGACGGTATCCCCTTTACAAGGGGATAGGGTTGTTTTAGTCTCGTGTCCCAAACCACCGGGACGCATGCTTTTAAGTTGTGAACTCACCTTGGGTTGCTCGGTATGATACGTTACTTGGTTAAGCTTGTTGGTTACCACGTCCTAGCATGGTTACCAAGTATGGGTCAAGTCGGGTACAAGCAAACACGTATAGCATGCACGTATACAAACAGTTAACAGTCAGAAATACAAACAGTAACATATATGCATACAGTAGCAGATCAAGATGAAGTCCAGTCCATAGGAGGCCCAACAGTTGAAGCCCAAAACAACAACAAGACAAACAGTCAAGGCCCAATAACATAAAACAGCCCAGTCGAAACTAAGGTGGTTGCGACTCGCAACCGAGGTTGCGACTCGCAACTGCGGTCTCGGTCCGTCACGCTTTGGTTACGACTCGTAACCGGAGGATGCGACTTAGCAGGTTTGGTTGTGACTCGCAACCAGGTTTGATGCGTGCTGATTGCGACTCGCAACTGGGAGGTTTCGACTGGTCACGCGTGGTTTCGAGTAGCAACCAAAGGTTGCGACTCGCAACCGTGATAACGTGCATGGCAATCCCTTCTAGAACCTGCAGTGTACGACCCAATGGAATTGCTATTTCATGTAAATATTGTACTATGCCACTAAACATGTTTCTTGGTCGGTTTTGTGCACATTCTAGATCAAAATCAGCAGATTCAAAACATTTTAGCAACATTCAAGCTGTTCATCATATATTCATCAATCATGTTCAAATTTCATTCACAAACAACCCAAAATCCTGTTTAAAACTCCTACCTATTTTCCGGACAAAATCATAAACAAGATTAACCCAAACATGCATTTTAGTAGCCACAAACATGGACATTAACTAACAATCAAGCCTAAATCCTTGAACATCATCGGATAGTAAAACCCATCAACTTAACAATATAAAACATTTAACCAAAACCGTAACAATCCACAAACCGGATATCATAAGCATTCACAACAAACATCATCAAGTAGTCACCTTCCTTAGCATATTTATGAACATACAAGCCTAATATTCATACTAAAACCTCTAATCTCATCAACAAGTATAAAACCATAGCAATCATCACAATCATGAACATGAAAACACTAACCGGTTACTCGGGGTTGAGAGAAAAGGGGTGTTCGGGTGGTCTCTTGGTTCGGCCGATCCTCCTTGTCGATAGCTCACTTGATCCGAGAGATACGGGGGAATGGGGAGATGATTTTGGTTACTAGAAATTTAGGGTTTTAGGGTTTAGTGAAGAAGATGAGAGGAGAGTGTAAAATGGTTTAGGGAGGTGAAGGTTGGCTTATATAGTTGCGAGTGGGCTAGGGTGCGTGTGTGTGTGTGTCGGTCATAAGGGGGGGGGTGGGCTAAGAAGTGTTGCAAGGCCCAAACCGGCCCGTCACTAATGTTCACTCGAGACCGTGGTCTCGAGTCGGGTTGCTTGTGGTTTCGGCTCATATGTATTACACGCACACATATATATATACATATCTAAATACACCAACACGTAGATACACATAACATGTAACACGAAAGTTCACGGGTTTTCATTTAATAAATATACACACGTAAGTTACATCGAAGGATCGTTCGGGAAAGTCCGAAGTGTCACAAGTGCATCCTCAAGCAAATGGACAAGCAGAATCCTCAAACAAGATAATCGTCAACAACTTAAAGAAGAGGTTAGGTGCCAAAAAAGGAAAATGGGTAGAAGAACTACCATTTGTCCTATGGGCTGATAGAACAACTGTGAAGAATGCTATTGGGCAAACCCCATTTTCTTTGGTATTTGGGGCAGAAGCAGTGATCCCGACAGAAATGGTGATACCGACAGCGAGATCCAGCCTATGGGATCCTGAATCAAATCCTGAAATCTTATGTCAAGAACTGGATACTGTTGATGAAACAAGAGATGCAGCAAAGCTAAGGATGGCGGCATACCAGCAGAGGATAGCCAAATCATATAACAAGAATATAAGGACTAGAAGGCTTCAGGTTGGAGATTGGGTATTAAGAAAGGCTTTTCAGAATACTACTAATCCTGCTGATGGAAAATTAGCTCCAAAGTGGGAAGGACCCTATGAGATTGAATTAGAAGCAGGAAAAGGAGCGTATCGACTCAAGAATGTGGAATGGGATATGCTACCAAGATCCTGGAATGCTATACATCTAAAGCTTTATTTCAAGTGAGTTTAGAATTTAATTTCTAACTCATAATGGTATGAATTCTATCTCTTTTCAATATATTTGAGTTTATTTTGAACCCAATACTGACTTAAGCATCGGAGGGGTGTTAGCCAAGCTAACACCCACCTTAGTTTAAGGTTGTTTTGCAGAATATGCTCCAGGATATACACTCAGGATAACTCAAAAGATTAGAGGATTGGCCCCCTCTCTCACGTTTAAGGGATCCTGATCCCTTCACAGGTTTAAAGGTATTCACCTTTCTCTCGAATTGGGTTTAAACACCCCGCTTGGAACGCAAGTTATCTAGGGATAGTTCAAGGTAGCGGGACCAGTTCATGTAAAAGTGGCTGACAATTTCGTTACTATTGGCTATATCCTAGATCCTAAAGGTATATGAGGATTGATCACCCTCTCTCACGAAAGGGTATTTTCATACTCTCTAAGGTTTAAAGGTTTTCACCTTTCTAAGTCTTGGAGTTTATACACTCTCGCCTGTAGAGCATGAAAATCAGGGTTTATCCCTAGGATATCAGGGTTTATCCCCAGGATATTAAGGGTTTATCCCAGGATATTAAGGGTTTGTCCTAGGATATTCAGGATTTATTCAGTAAAGCTAAAGTATGACTGTGTTTGCATTCCTAAGTCTTCAAATATATTGAACACAGGGGACATATACAACTTAAAGGATGGATTCAAACTTATAAGTGTGCACTGGGGACATTCCTATAATTGAAGATTAGAATTGACTCTTTAGGAATCTCTGGTATGATCTCTCCTTTTTATTTGGATAACTTGAGTTATGCGTTAGTATCCTGAGCAGGATATCTCTCAGGATACTCTTACAATGAGTTCCCAAGAATGTTCAAACAAAAACTGTTTTCACAAATAAAATTCATGCAGTAGAGGTATAACAACAGAAATAAAGCCAAAAGAAGGTTATATTATACCAAAAGTTGTGCTATTGGTTTCACCTCAAACCAAGGTCCATCCACCAAAAGCACGGTTAGTTCCTTACCATATTTACTTAACAGTTGAAGGTTTTGTCTCAAACCGAGACCCATCCACCTCCAACTGTTATTTTGTCCAAAAAGTAAAGCATACTAACGTTGATGACCAAGGGCTTCATCCTGAAACTCAGGATCCCTCCACCTTTGGCCATCATATTGTTCAAGTGCAGGAAAAGTAAAGTGTAGAAAAAGTAAATTGTTTTGGGGTTACAAACCAACATATAAATTTAAAAAAGTGGACTCCGGCCTAGGCATCAATATCCATCATTGCCCACTTGAATGCCCTCACACAGCAGCATCTTCACCAGCTTTCTCCACCTTCTCAGCTTCAGCATCCTGAGTAGCATCCTCACCAGCATCCGCCCCAACATCCTTCTTCTCTTCAGCCTTGTCCACCACCTCTGCTGATTTAGAAGATTCGCCAGCCTCAGCAGGAAATGGCACAACCTTGCCTCCAAGCTCCTTTAGCTTAGCCACCCAGGATTCAACTGGCCAGGCTGGGCACTCAAGGCCTGTCTCCTTGGCCTCATTAGCCATCTTGATACGGGCTTGTAGTATAGAGACAACCACAAAAGCTTTGATCCCTTCCCGAAAAGAGATCATGGCCTGTTCATGCTCCATTTGGACGGTAGCCAGCTTGACCTCAGCATCCTGGGTGACCTTCTTCAGTTTGTCCTCGTAATACCGAGTCTTTGCTTTGGCGATAGCACCCTGGTCAGCAATAGTAGTTTCAAGCTGTTTGATCCTAGCATCATGGAGTGCAGCAGTACCACAGGTATCGCTGTAAAGGTGGAGTAGATGCTGGAGGCCCTGTAAGTCAAAATTCAGGTATGAGTCAATATTTACTAACCTGGATATCCTGTCAGGATATTCTATCAGGATATATGTGCAGGATATAGAGCCAGGATATTACCTTGTTAAGGAAGGACGCCATCGGTTCCAAGGAGTCGGTAAAACTGTGATCATCATAAGAGAACCCTTCGGAGCCTGGGGCACTAACTTCAGAGCCCTTCCTCTTTTTTTGCGGTGGAAGCACGAGCCCTCGTAGTGGGCTTGGGGGCCGGAAGCGGTTTTGAGCTGGTAGTAGCAGGAGCCTCTTTCTTGACAATGGGTGGAGTAGGATAACTGTCAAGCTCCTCAAGATCTAGGAGGATTGGGACTTTGCTGGAATCTGCATACAGGGAGTAAAACTCTTTCCTAAATACTTCAAATAAAAACATGTATGCAGGATATTGTGCAGGATCCTTACCAGACATGTTTGAACTAGAAAGTGGACTTGGAGATGGTGGAGATGGGTTGAAACTTCTTTCAGCCTCTGGGAGGAGTCTGATGGTGTTGATTCTTTTCTGAGAGTCAGCTAGGGGAGGTGCAAGTTTCCTGAAATCGGCTGTACACACGAAAATAAAAAAGAGTTATTAGTACAAGATATGGGACATGATATAAGGCAGGATCATTCTTAAACCTTAAATCCTACCCTTTTTCAACCACTTCACCGGATATTTCGTTCCACCAGGGATTGAGTCTCTTTTTACAAAGAAAAATTTGGATTGCCATTTCTCCTCGTTCCTGGTGGCACGAAGTATCAGTGGATCACCGGAGGTAGAATAGAACAAGAATCTACAGGAGCCGTGGCATCTAAGCCGATATGCTAAAGGGAGGTCATGAACAGAAAGGTCAGGAATATGATTCCTCTTGATCTGGTCAAGAACGGACAAGACTCGCCAAAGCATCGGCATTGTTTGACTAAAAGAGATTTTGGTAACATTAAAGAAATCAGTGATGAAATCTGGAAAGGTAAACTACAATCCTAAGGTAAAGGGAAAAGCATTAAAGCATAACCACTCGTCGGAAACCATGTCCGACCGGATTTCCCGGTCAAACGGCCGGAACACCGTCCCTTTTGGGAAGATGCCGGAGGATTTGAGAGCCGACAAGTGGGTACTATCGAAGGAGCATATCTATTTCTCCGGTTCTTGGAGAAGATTCTGGTGAATGAATGTCGGAGCAGAGTCACCGGAGCTCGATCTTGTTTGTCTCATGGTGCCGGAATATTGAACAGAGTGAAGGAGGAAGATAAGATTGAGAGAGAAAGTATTTACCTTTTTTCTCTTCGGTAATGGTTAAAAGAGGATGAGGATGAGAAGATATAGGGAGCAATGAGTAAATGTAGACTGAGCGGTTACAAGCACTCACATCAAGTCATATCTCTTAATTGCCTTGGTATTCATGAAAAATATAACCGTTAGCACCAGGATACTAAATGGTAACATTTTTGGGGACAATTGTTATGGGTGGTATTCTGAGCCCATATCCTGGTCAATATCTTAAGCTATATCTTATTTGTACGATACGTGTTCATACCCGGGATGCTGACCCAGGATATTGGTAACATCCTGAATAAGTATCCTGAGGATCACTAACGGATTATGTGCAGGAGTACGAGTCCAAGCTGGTAACGTTCATGAGGACTCTTTCCCCGGAAGACTCGGTCTAAGTCGTTCAAAGGAAGACATGGAAGCCGCTTTACTCGGTCCATAAAGTTAACTATGGAATATTCGGAAGCATCCCCTGTTCATAGGAGTTTTTGTTTATAATTCTTAGCTATAAATAATTGGACAAATCAGATCGAATAGGACACAACAACACTCACTGCTCTTTCACACTTTACTCTCTCGCAACTTTCACTTTCACAACAAGCATTGTAACACTTAGCGATCTGATCAACATCCTGCACTATATCCTGACGTTTAAAGCAATAAGAAGAACAAGGCGGCTGCGATTGTCAGCTCCCGAGGTTTTGTGCCGGCGATCTAGATTGATCAAGGGCTTTCCTCGTATATCTCGTGTCATCCCCTTTACTTTTTGCTCATAGTTTGATCGTAGATACAGCTCAATATCCTGAGCCGTATCCTGAAAACTGTTTTTACAAACAACTTAATAAACATATTTTCAACACATTTTATAGCACACTACCTCCCTTAACTAATTTGATCACTAAATTGCCTCGGTAATTTTTGACCAAAACAGTTTTGTCTGTTATCCGCATCGTGTTTAAGGATATAACATAAGCATGTTCATATATGTATTTTCGTGTAATCTATTCCCAAGTATTTGGGTATTTGGAGAATAAGTATACATATGTATAACGATCCATGTCCATGTTTATACCTTCAAGTATTTTGGGGGTTTTCTTTATGTTGTGTATTTGTATTTAGTTAGTATTTTCCTAACTTCAAATACATACACATAACACAATTATACATATACACCCAAGATGATTTTTCTAAATATATATAATTTTATCCTTATATATATATATAGGAAAAGGATCATGAGAAAACTAGAAAACTAAATAAAAAAACTAAAAAAAAGCTAAAAAACATACCAATTTTTTTTTTACAATTTTTTAACAAAAAATCGCTAGTTTTTATACATAAAAAAATTTCAAAAAAATTTTTTTTGTTGTATTGCACATGTGCAATATATGTGATTATATGTGTACTACGCATGTGCACTATATCCGTAATAGTGCACATGTGCAATACAACCAAAAGCCTTTTTTTTTTTGAAAATTCTTTTCCATGCATAAAAAGCTGCGATTTTTTTATAAAAATTAAAAAAAAAATTTGGCGTGTTTTTTTTTGGCTTTTTTAGTTAGTTTTTTGGTTTTCTCATTTAAACTAGTTTTCTCATGATATATATAGGTAAAGAGTAAAATACAAATGCGCTTATTGTACGATACGTACGCGATCATCCCAGCCGTTCGATCAGGTGCAGATCTGGTGCGAATTCAATACATATCGCATGTGAAAAATGGTTAGCATGGGGTAGTATGAAAAATGGCATGGGGTGTGTAGATGGAGAAAATCGCATGTGGAAGATTTGAGTATCACATGTGAAAATATGGCATGGGGTAATGTGAAAAATGGCATGGGGTGTGTAGAATCGCATGTGGAAGATTGAATATCGCATGTGAAAAAATGGCTAGCATGGGGTAATGTGAAAAATAGCATGGGCTGTGTAGAATCGCATGTGGAAAATTGGATATCGCATGTGAAAAAATGGCATGGGGTAATGTGAAAAATGGCATGGGGTGTGTAGAATCGCATGTGGAAAATTGAATATCGCATGTGAAAAAATGGCATGGGGTAGTGTGAAAAATGGCATGAGGTGTGTAGAATCGCATGTGGAAAATTGAATATCGCATGTGAAAAAATGGCTAGCATGGGGTAATGTGAAAAGTGACATGGGGTGTGTAGAATCGCATGTGGAAAATTGAATATCGCATGTGAAAAATCTGTGTGTGTGTTACTGTTCATCTTCTTCGATTGTTGGTCGATCATTGTCAGTCTTCTTCCGTTTGACCCTTACAACTCCCAAATTAGTAGTTCTTATTATTGATATCGCACTAAAAGGAACGAAGGGAGGTTGGGGAAGAAGATTTTCAGGTTTTTGAATTTGATTTAGGGTTTGATTTTGAATTATCATCGGTCAATTACAGAGATTTATGACCTCGCAATGACGTTTAACCTTCCTGGTATGATTTAGATATATTAAAATGATTAATTTAATCATTTTAATTAGTTTCGCTCACGTTTGATCGATTGAAGATAGTACGGCTGAGGGCATCGCGTACATAATGTAGGATAAGAGGTATTGCACGTTAACCGGCCTCTATATATATATATATATATATATATATATATATATATATATATATATATAAACGTGATCAGGAGAAAACGCTCAAAAGTGTGAGAAGGTGAGAACGCTTCCTGGCCTAACACGTTTCACGCCGCTTAGAGAAGCGCAGAGGGGCTTTTTTGTCCTTTCATATTTCTTTTTTTTAAACGCGTGTCACTTCATCTTTCTATTTTTTGCGTTTAAGAAATACGTGGCGTTTTTATTGTTTTTAGATCAGTATCATAGTAAAATATTTTGGCGTTTTAAGTATTGTTTTGGCGTTTTTATTGTATTTTAGATCAGGATGCATGCCTTTAATGTAAAAAACATCAGTAATTTTCTTTATTTTATTATATGAAGTGTTGTGCCATGTAGGATACAGGCCTATACTGTGACAGACAATTATGGCATTTTGAAAACATAAATAAATTCAATTTTCCATATAGTGATTTTTAATATAATAAATGTTTGTCAATAATGATACCGTCTCTTCATTTTACTGTTTTAGCAATTACTGTTTCTTTCAATTTTCATCTGTTAATTAGTGTTGATTTTTCCAGTAATACTTTGTTTGCGCCAAAAAATTAAACAACAGAGAATTAGATAACAAACAATAGAAAATGAAATAAAAAATTAAAAATTATAATCTAATTTCTCATCCAAATCTTCACTGTCATCAGCCTCTTCTACTTTAACCTTTTTGGCGTTTTGAACCTGTATTTGAATACCTTATGTAGATCCTTATTTTCCTACATAATGTCACACCCCGACCACGTAAAACAACAAATCGTGGCGGAAACGTCGGGGAGTGTTGTAACAGAATCATTGTTTCACAACCATGGATCAAATAGTTTTGTTTTATTGAATTATTGAACTCATTGTTTTTGTACAATTCAGATAAATATAAATAATTGTTTCTCAGTTTTATAGTCACTAAGGCACGAGTCCATCCTATGTGTAGCATGCATCAACAATCATCACATAGCAGTACCTGAAACATATATGAAAATAGGTACGTCAGCATAAAAATGCCTGTGAGTAACATAAGATTTTGTGTATTAGATTCATGGCTTTGGATAATGTGAGAAAAGGTTTTATGTTTTCAAAATAGCCATGAATCTAATGTAAAAGTTTTGTTTCTGAAAACGTGTCGTTTTGGAAAAAAGTTTATAGTATAGACAAAAATATACTTTGGTTTTGAAAAGCTTGTATAAATAGTATAACAAAGTATACTTTAGTTTTGAAATGGTTAAATGGATAGTATATCGAAATATACTTTAGTAATTAAAATAATAGTTTTGGTAGTATACCTCAAATATACTTTGGTTTAAGGATAAAAGTGTTGGTAGTATATCAAATTATACTTCGGTTTGAAAATAGCATATCAAATATGCTTTGGTTTAAAAATAGCATATTAGTTATGCTTTGGTAGTATATCAAATTATACTTTAGTTTATGAAATAACAAAGTAGGTAGTATATCAAACTATACTTTGGTAAACAGTAGCATATCAAACTATGCTTTGGATAGTATATCAAAATATACTTTAGTTTAAAATAACAAAGTAGTATGTTAAAACATATGTTGGATTTTGTACTTAGTATATCAAAATATACTTTGGTATATCACATTTGAGAGCACATCAAACTGTACTTTTGTAGTATATCAACATATACAAAGAAAGTGTGATTTGGTATTCAATCAAGCCTTAGTGTATCAAACTACACTTTGGAGACTATAGAAATACCACAAAGGCAATTTCTATTTGGTTAAAATTTGGTTTCTGACATTCCATACAACAGGAATGGGGTGTCTAGTCCTATAGCGCTATATCATACTACCAATCGGCTGGGTGAATGTATAAAAATGGTACAATCCAACAATTTGTTTATTAAGTTTTGGAAAATCAGTGTTTAAACCATAGGTAATTGTTTAATTTGTCAAAAGAATATGTATTAAGCATGTGTAATCATATAGTTTAAAAATTAGGAAAATAACAGATAGGCATATATGTTTCACCCCAAAACAATTGAAAACAGTAAAAGAGGGGACTATGTACTCACTTGAGATTGCAAGTATCCTTGATTAAGTGTCCTAACCAAGCTCGGGAAATCAAGGAATCAAGTGGCACCTAGTATGGATCACTATGTTAAACAATCGGATCCTAAATCGGGAGATAGGATAGAATGAAGTTCTATAAATCAAATGAGTATTGCAACTCATATGGTATGATTTAATAGAGCTAGCATTCTGATTTGGAAGGTCTACCTAAGTGCTTTTGACCCGTTTCGACCCATTATGGTAGTATAAGCCACTAAAATGCGTCGTTTGCGTAAAACTTATGTTCGGATGGTTAACTATGTGCTATGTCAAGTCTTACATGCCCAATTATCCCTAAACATGTTACTAATTCAGATTATATGTCAAAAATATGTTCACATAATCAAAATATAGATTTTAGCTTCAAAAGGGCATTTTGGTCATTTCCTATGGGCATACAAGCTAACTAGCATACGACTAACCAATCCTATGTGATCATAAGGTATAACCTCAGTGGTTATTCCCTATGCAACTATGATCACTAACTAAGCTTGGTCGGATCTTAAAGATCGACCAAATGGGTCGGGTTCGAAAGGCTAAGCGGTTGTTTAGACCGCTTACCTTACGACCCTAAACAAGCACTAATCTAATAGTGTCGAGTTAAACATGTCAAAACATGTCTAACCTACTAATTTGGTATCAAAACAAAGCGTTTTGATACCCTAAAGTAGTTCTGTTGCAAAATGCGTGCTAAAACGCATTTTGACCGAAACTTTGACTCGACACTACAACTAGTTAACGTGGTAATCAGCGGCTATAATCACGAAGGATTATAACTATCGTGATTACAATCACGTTTCAAAGTTCAATTGAACTTTGACTTGACCAATTGATGGTCAAAACCGAAAGTCAAACTGTTGGCCAAACGTTTGACTTTCTGCATTACATAAGGAAAAAGCCATAAAAAGAATGAAAGAAGCTCACTAAGGGTCCTTGCTATCTTTTCAACAAGAAGACAAAGTCCCAATTCAGCTTAGGAGAGCTCCAAAGCAGATGTGAAGGAGAGAAAGAAGGAATGAGCAATGAACAAGTGAATGGAGTGGCCTATTTATACTTGTTGGTGATCAACAAGATCATGACAAGTGGTTTGTTTAGCCATTAAGCAATGAATCATAACCATACAAGTGTTAGGGACAGCTGGTATTACTTGGAGAGGTGCTAACTTGGTCACCACACAAAGGAATTGCAAGAAAGGTCCCTGAATTATCAAACTGATGCTGAAAACAATGTTTCTGCCCAGATGTGATGGTCGCGTAGCGCGACCATAAAGCCTTATGGTCGTCGCGCTACGCGACGGTGTAGGCTGAACTTTCAAAGTTTGGCAGAAATGGTCCCTGCACGTTTTTAAAGCCTTTTTCGATGCGTTTAAACCCCGTTAACCTCATTTTAAGGCTCTAAAATGAAGCTAAAGTATAGGGGACTCAAAACATGCTCAAAAATATCTCGGATGTCGGTTCGTTTGATCGTACAATCGCGTTGTTCGGTTAATTACGACGGAAGTCGTAACGAACGCAAAATCGATCCAAACTAAGCGACGAATGGAATTTTTGCATGCCGATCACTAAAATAAAAATATTTTAGTGTGTACAAAAATTTTGGATGTCCAGATGTGTCCAGAACGTAAGATATGCGCGAAAATGCAAACTTACGCCGTTTTTGACACTTTTAGTCCCTGTAAGATCATATAAGCATGTTTTCGCACACCGAACCTATAAAAGCTTATTTCTAAGCCATGTTTAGGTTATATATGGTATGTTTAACTTATGATCAAGTTCCGGACTGTTCGACACCATACGAATCGGTATAGTTTCGCAGTTTGACGCAAATAGTCCCTGTGATCGAATAAACTTGTTTTTGCCATACCAAATCTTCCAAAACTTATTTCTAAGTTATGTAAAGGTCATTTAAGGTATGTTAAGCCTATTTCACTATTCCGGAGTGTTTGTCGCGCTAAACTGTTTACGTTTACGCACCAGTGCGCGTATTACTTTCCAGAAAGCGATTTAAAGCTCGGAATTGAACAAGAATTGATATGTGCAGAGGATACACATATTTATACAAATCCCAAGTATGAAACACAATGTTTCATAGGTTTGGCATTTGTTTGGTGTTCGTGGTGACACAGGTGTCACAGTCTCCCCTACTTTAGGAAATTTCGTCCCGAAATTTTAATTCTAGAGGAAACTTGTTAGGACAACTGTGATCGTTTCGCTTTCAAATGAATCCTTCGTTTCC
This sequence comes from Helianthus annuus, assembly GCF_002127325.2. NCBI lineage: Eukaryota > Viridiplantae > Streptophyta > Magnoliopsida > Asterales > Asteraceae > Helianthus > Helianthus annuus. Next base: position 50,085,422 of record NC_035435.2, on the reverse strand, counting down.
CAAGTAGAACTCTGGGTCACGTTTGGATTCTTAGCGAATCTGTTAACTGCCAGAATTGTAGTAACAAAAACATGGGGTTTCGAACGACGGATAGGAGGATGTTTCCTATGAAGACTATTATAGGAAACTTGTGTGTGCTCGAAATCAGAGTCGGAGATTCCAAAATAGAATGACATTGGTCAAGGTCCAGGACTTCTAGTAATTTAAATAACGCTACTTTCGCAATGTAACAAGGAACACTTATATATAGGAAGTACCAGCGGCGTATCCACCATGCCCTTTTTACATTGTTCCCGTCACGTTATTCTCATCACTATAGGTCTTAACACATGACAAAACTTGTTGTGGTTTCTGTGCACTGAATTCCATAATTACGTATGCATCCATAATTACGTAATTCCTTGCACAGTCCGCACAGTTCATCTCATAATGTGTAGGGTAAAATCAATCGAATAACCATGAAATGACTTGACTAGACCACCAAAGGATCTTTTTAACTAGATCAATGAACGATCCTTTTAACCAGATCAACACATGATCTTCCTTAACTAGACCGTTGTATGATCTCTTTAAATAGACCACTTACGGGATCTTTATAACTCGGAACCAAATAATCGTTTTGATTCAGCACTTTGGAATCCAAGGTTCTTACTATTTGCATAGAAGCCCCTTAAGGATTTAAGACAGTACTTTGAGTATCCTTCTGAGAATCTAACATATGAAAATACGGAAGATTCCACCAGGACTTAGATAACGAGCTTTGGAGTTACACATAAACACAAAATCACCAAATTGTGTATTCGTTAATTTAATTATTAGCTCGTTTGTGAATTTGAAGTACACTAGAAATCCAATCACGGACTTCAATTAGTACTTTAAAATATCCTCAAGAATCTAACTATGAAGATAGGAAGATCTTATAAGGATTTGGAATTTGTTTCTGTCGTGTTATAATATTCGTATTAGGATAAATAAAGAATCCAATTAAGGACTTATGACAGTACCTTTATCAAATCAAAGATTTGAAATGGTACTTCAAGTATCTGATTAAGAATTGCACCTGTACTTTGTTTCTTAAAAGAAACTAGTACTTTAGATTTTTGGGGAGATCACAAATGATCATAGAATGAAGGAACCACACGAGTAGTTTGTTCTGGAAAGAACATGGTTCTTTGGTGTTGATATTGTAGGGGTATGTCAACACACACACAATCGTATCAGTTTTGGAAATAAAATTGGAACAACCATTTTATATATAGTAACTGAATTGTCTCAAATGTCAAAAGATAACAAACGAAGGAAATACAAAAGTCTAATTGTTCACTACTGCATTGTCATTTGCATTTGCCTCGTTTATGTTAAATACTCGTCCGCGTGCTGGATTTGCATTAGCAAGTCTTGGGCAATTGTTACGGTAGTGAGTAAGATCACCACAGTTATAGCACGATCCAGGTGGAAATTGTGCTTGAACAGCAGCAGGATTTGCAGCATTCTGGTTTTGGATAACATGACGGCAGGTTTCAACCAAATGTCCCAATCGCCCACAGTGGGTACACTTGAGACACGGTGTTTGATTCACATGATGACGGTTGCATTTGTTGCACAAGGGTGCAGTACCAATATAGTTCTTCCTAGCACGAGGCTGTGCTGGCTGATTTGGTGCAACCTGATCATTCTGAGCGACTACTGCGAAGTTTTGTGAAGCCTTACGCTTCTTCGACTTCTTAGAGGACTCGATCTGTTTATCCTTTGGTTTTTCTTGTGCCAACTTGTCAGAGGGTTTCAGATCGCCTTTTCGGAAAAGCTTACCCTTCCTGATTTGAGATTCAGTCAGGGTAGCAGATAGTTCAATGGCTTGTCTGACGGTAGTAGGGTTGCTACCAGTAACAATATCCTGAACTGGGTCAGGAAGACCATCGATGTATCTTTCAATCGCCTTATCCAAGGGCGTAACCATGGTAGGACATAACAGACTCAATTCCTCGTAACGATCAGTGTAGGCTCGATGTTCACCGCTGTCTTGTTTGAGATCATCAAATTCTTGTTCCAAAGCCCTAAGCTCATGACGAGGACAGAATTCCTTCATCATTAGAGCCCGAAGCTCTTCCCAGGTTTGTGCCATTGCTACATCGGCACCTCGATCCCTCATTATGCCATTCCACCATGTGAGTGCTCTTTTCTGGAATACACTCGACGCAAACTCAACTTTTCGCTCGTTTGGGCATTGTACATGACGAAACGTGCTTTCGAGACTCTCGAACCACTGTAGGAGCCCCGTGGCCCCTTCAGACCCAGTAAATGTAAGTGGCTTAGCTGAGTTGAATGTCTTAAAGGTGCACTGAACATTGTTATTGTTTGTCTGATTTATCTGGGTGATAAGGTTCGGGAGTACAGCAGCGAATTGCTGAGCAATTAAGGCTGCCAAGGCGGCATCCTGAGCTTGATCACGTCGAGGAGGCATATTCTAAAAGAGCAAAGAAACACGAGGGAAAAACAAGTGAGATGTCATTGGATATTCAAAACTGGATGTTAAGAATATCGACAAGGCATAAGGATTGTGACCATTTGTTCGTTACTTAAAACAAACAAACGACACTGTGACAAATCAAAGTAAATAGGTCAATATAATGTATCACTGAAGACATGCTCACCTATAAGTGAACACTCACCCCAAGAGTTCCCAGGTAAGAGTGACTGGTCCGATACTGCGGATTTGTACGAACACTCTAGCCTTAGACAGAAAACTCAGGGTACAGGCATTCACCCTTCTAGTTTGCACGTGTTCACATTATTTAGACCCAAACTTTGACGAGATTTTAAAAACACCAAAGGCTTAAAAGCCTAAAAACAAATCATCTAAGGATAGATGACTTCTTGTGATGTTTTTGAAAGATTTTGACTCGAGAGAATGAATTGTGTTTTGTTTTTGTTAATCACCAAAGGATAGGTGAAGTGTATTGTTTTAAGACTAAACACAAGATAATTTGTGTTAGGGTCCTAGGAAGGTTATAGTCTAGGTCAAAGCATTACTAATAACCTAATTCCCTATAACCATTGGCTCTGATACCAACTTTTCTGTCACACCGCGACCACGTAAAACAACAAATCGTGGCGGAAACGTCGGGGAGTGTTGTAACAGAATCATTGTTTCACAACCATGGATCAAATAGTTTTGTTTTATTGAATTATTGAACTCATTGTTTTTGTACAATTCAGATAAATATAAATAATTGTTTCTCAGTTTTATAGTCACTAAGGCACGAGTCCATCCTATGTGTAGCATGCATCAACAATCATCACATAGCAGTACCTGAAACATATATGAAAATAGGTACGTCAGCATAAAAATGCCTGTGAGTAACATAAGATTTTGTGTATTAGATTCATGGCTTTGGATAATGTGAGAAAAGGTTTTATGTTTTCAAAATAGCCATGAATCGAATGTAAAAGTTTTGTTTCTGAAAACGTGTCGTTTTGGAAAAAAGTTTATAGTATAGACAAAAATATACTTTGGTTTTGAAAAGCTTGTATAAATAGTATAACAAAGTATACTTTAGTTTTGAAATGGTTAAATGGATAGTATATCGAAATATACTTTAGTAATTAAAATAATAGTTTTGGTAGTATATCTCAAATATACTTTGGTTTAAGGATAAAAGTGTTGGTAGTATATCAAATTATACTTCGGTTTGAAAATAGCATATCAAATATGCTTTGGTTTAAAAATAGCATATCAGTTATGCTTTGGTAGTATATCAAATTATAGTTTAGTTTATGAAATAACAAAGTAGGTAGTATATCAAACTATACTTTGGTAAACAGTAGCATATCAAACTTTGCTTTGGATAGTATATCAAAATATACTTTAGTTTAAAATAACAAAGTAGTATGTTAAAACATATGTTGGATTTTGTACTTAGTATATCAAAATATACTTTGGTATATCACATTTGAGAGCACATCAAACTGTACTTTTGTAGTATATCAACATATACAAAGAAAGTGTGATTTGGTATTCAATCAAGCCTTAGTGTATCAAACTACACTTTGGAGACTATAGAAATACCACAAAGGCAATTTCTATTTGGTTAAAATTTGGTTTCTGACATTCCATACAACAGGAATGGGGTGTCTAGTCCTATAGCGCTATATCATACTACCAATCGGCTGGGTGAATGTATAAAAATGGTACAATCCAACAATTTGTTTATTAAGTTTTGGAAAATCAGTGTTTAAACCATAGGTAATTGTTTAATTTGTCAAAAGAATATGTATTAAGCATGTGTAATCATATAGTTTAAAAATCAGGAAAATAACAGATAGGCATATATGTTTCACCCCAAAACAATTGAAAACAGTAAAAGAGGGGACTATGTACTCACTTGAGATTGCAAGTATCCTTGATTAAGTGTCCTAACCAAGCTCGGGAAATCAAGGAATCAAGTGGCACCTAGTATGGATCACTATGTTAAACAATCGGATCCTAAATCGGGAGATATGATAGAATGAAGTTCTATAAATCAAATGAGTATTGCAACTCATATGGTATGATTTAATAGAGCTAGCATTCTGATTTGGAAGGTCTACCTAAGTGCTTTTGACCCGTTTCGACCCATTATGGTAGTATAAGCCACTAAAATGCGTCGTTTGCGTAAAACTTATGTTCGGATGGTTAACTATGTGCTATGTCAAGTCTTACATGCCCAATTATCCCTAAACATGTTACTAATTCAGATTATATGTCAAAAATATGTTCACATAATCAAAATATAGATTTTAGCTTCAAAAGGGCATTTTGGTCATTTCCTATGGGCATACAAGCTAACTAGCATACGACTAACCAATCCTATGTGATCATAAGGTATAACCTCAGTGGTTATTCCCTATGCAACTATGATCACTAACTAAGCTTGGTCGGATCTTAAAGATCGACCAAATGGGTCGGGTTCGAAAGGCTAAGCGGTTGTTTAGACCGCTTACCTTACGACCCTAAACAAGCACTAATCTAATAGTGTCGAGTTAAACATGTCAAAACATGTCTAACCTACTGATTTGGTATCAAAACAAAGCGTTTTGATACCCTAAAGTAGTTCTGTTGCAAAATGCGTGCTAAAACGCATTTTGACCGAAACTTTGACTCGACACTACAACTAGTTAACGTGGTAATCAGCGGCTATAATCACGAAGGATTATAACTATCGTGATTACAATCACGTTTCAAAGTTCAATTGAACTTTGACTTGACCAATTGATGGTCAAAACCGAAAGTCAAACTGTTGGCCAAACGTTTGACTTTCTGCATTACATAAGGAAAAAGCCATAAAAAGAATGAAAGAAGCTCACTAAGGGTCCTTGCTATCTTTTCAACAAGAAGACAAAGTCCCAATTCAGCTTAGGAGAGCTCCAAAGCAGATGTGAAGGAGAGAAAGAAGGAATGAGCAATGAACAAGTGAATGGAGTGGCCTATTTATACTTGTTGGTGATCAACAAGATCATGACAAGTGGTTTGTTTAGCCGTTAAGCAATGAATCATAACCATACAAGTGTTAGGGACAGCTGGTATTACTTGGAGAGGTGCTAACTTAGTCACCACACAAAGGAATTGCAAGAAAGGTCCCTGAATTATCAAACTGATGCTGAAAACAATGTTTCTGCCCAGATGTGATGGTCGCGTAGCGCGACCATAAAGCCTTATGGTCGTCGCGCTACGCGACGGTGTAGGCTGAACTTTCAAAGTTTGGCAGAAATGGTCCCTGCACGTTTTTAAAGCCTTTTTCGATGCGTTTAAACCCCGTTAACCTCATTTTAAGGCTCTAAAATGAAGTTAAAGTATAGGGGACTCAAAACATGCTCAAAAATATCTCGGATGTCGGTTCGTTTGATCGTACAATCGCGTTGTTCGGTTAATTACGACGGAAGTCGTAACGAACGCAAAATCGATCCAAACTAAGCGACGAATGGAATTTTTGCATGCCGATCACTAAAATAAAAATATTTTAGTGTGTACAAAAATTTTGGATGTCCAGATGTGTCCAGAACGTAAGATATGCGCGAAAATGCAAACTTACGCCGTTTTTGACACTTTTAGTCCCTGTAAGATCATATAAGCATGTTTTCGCACACCGAACCTATAAAAGCTTATTTCTAAGCCATGTTTAGGTTATATATGGTATTTTTAACTTATGATCAAGTTCCGGACTGTTCGACACCATACGAATCGGTATAGTTTCGCAGTTTGACGCAAATAGTCCCTGTGATCGAATAAACTTGTTTTTGCCATACCAAATCTTCCAAAACTTTTTTCTAAGTTATGTAAAGGTCATTTAAGGTATGTTAAGCCTATTTCACTATTCCGGAGTGTTTGTCGCGCTAAACTGATTACGTTTACGCACCAGTGCGCGTATTACTTTCCAGAAAGCGATTTAAAGCTCGGAATTGAACAAGAATTGATATGTGCAAAGGATACACATATTTATACAAATCCCAAGTATGAAACACAATGTTTCATAGGTTTGGCATTTGTTTGGTGTTTGTGGTGACACAAGTGTCACACATAACGGTCGTCTTTAGAAGATGCTTATTTTTTGGTGGCATCCTTTATTGTGGGTGGATATATACTTATTTGATGACTTGTTGAAGACCAACGCCTGCTCTAATGTATTGATCCCTTCATGCCATCAATGTATCCATCAAGAACAAAGTGACATGATGTCATATTAGTGTCATCAGTCTCTTTTTCTTGAATATTTGTCCATCTCATTCAGCAAAAGATTATAGAGATACCCAACTCAGAGAAGAATCCATTCAGTGAAACTTCATTCAGATCAATACTCAATATAGAAGAATCGAGGTTCTGCATCTGTGGCTTTTTTAACTATTATTTTTTGGCGTTTTAAAGTGAATGGTTTCTACGAAATATGGCGTTTGGTTTTGGTTTGTGATCAGTTGATTGTGCAGAGACGTCTCTCTTATAGGATGTTTTTTGGCGCGTAGTTTAGGCGGGATTTTATTTATAATAAATGATATTAATAAAGTAGCCGTCTTTTCAGTTACTGTGTATTTTTACTGTTTTTTGTTCAGCTTTTTATGAGTTTTTAGGGTCATAGACTTTCCATCTCCCAAGTTTGGCGTTTTTAATGGCTTTAAGTAGTTTTTGGCGTTTTTTTTTCATTTTTAGTTTTTATTAATACTTCTGCAAACTACTTTCATTATAGTTTGGGAGTTTTTGCCGTTTTTACTGCATTATGGCGTTACACATGCATAATGACTGTTTGGCGTTTTATTAATATAATGTATTTTTTTATTCTAAGTTGAAAAATACATAACAAACAATAGAAAAAGAAAATTAAAGAAATAACAATAGAAACAATTCATCTTCCAAATCTTCACCGTCATCAGTCTCTTTCTTCTTTGAATCATGTTCGCTGACGGTTTGGCTTAGCCATGCTTGTGTTTTTGTGGCCGTTTGGAAAGACAAAATGACATGAGTTTTTTTTTTGAATATGTATCTTCAAACAACTCATTAGTGTCATTCGTCTTTTCATGCCATTATAATATTCATCAACAGCAAAACACAAAAAATGACATAAGTCTGACACCAGCATCTTTTTGTTTATGATTTGTCCATCTCATGTAGCAAAATATTATTTGAGTCACAGCACCTCAGGGAAGAATGCATTCTCTGAAACTTTGGCGTAGAACAATATTTGAATGTACAAGAAACGATATTTGCCATTTTTGGCGTTTTACTGTGGAAATAGTGTATCTGAAAGAAACGTCGATTTTTTTGGAATCTTTTGATGTTTGAGTGTTTTGGCGTTTTCTAAGATGAATGGTATATAGTAGAAAATATGGCGTTTTTTAAGTAGGTGTGTTTGATGTTTTGGGGATTTTGGCGTTTGTAAGATGAATGGTATATATTAGAAAATATGGCGTTTCAGGTTCTGAGGGGTGTGTTTCTATGTCTAGGATGTTTTTATTTATATAGGGATGTGTTTTGGTCCATAATGGCGTTTATTCATTAGTTTAGCGTTTTGGTATAGAAGTGCAAAGACCTTTTTACCCTTAATGAGGCGCGTCCACGTAATAAAATTGATGTTATTTACCAAAACGCCACCGCGCTAATCTAGTCCATAGATTGTTTTAATCGGACGATCCATAAGCGGTCTCACCGTTCTCACACTTTCTACCGTTTTCTCTAAATCCCGACCCTGTATAGGAACGGGATTAGGAGAAAACGCCCAAAAGTGTGAGAACGGTGAGAATGCATCCTGGCCTAACACGTGTCACGTGACATAGAGAAGGGCGGAGGGGCTTTTTTGTCCTTTCATATTTCTTTTTTAATCGCGTGTCACATCACTTTTCCTTTTTTTGGCGTTTAATAAATACACGGCGTTTTTAGTGGTTTTAGATCAGGATCATAGTAAATATTTTGGCGTTTTAAGTAAGTTTGGCGTTTTTATTGTTTTTAGATCAGAATGCAGGTCTATAATGTAAAAAACATCATAAATTTTCTTGATGTTTATTTTTTTCTATCAAGTAGGATACAGGCCTATAATGTGACAGGAAATTATGGCGTTTTGAAAAGATAAATAAATTCAATTTTCCATGTAGTGGCTTTTAATATAATAAATGTTTGGCAGTAATGTTACTGTCTCTTCATTTTACTGTTTTGCAATTACTGTTTGGTTCAATTTCATCTGTCAATTAGTGTTGCTTTTTCCAGTAATACTTTGTTTGGCATTTTTTGGCGTTATATATAGCAACATCGTGCTTTACTAGTATCCGTTCTCACAGTTTTCACACTATCAGGCGTTTTGGTGTTTGTAGTTTTTGGCGTTTTATGCTGAATTTTTTTTATTATAATAAACAACAGATAATTAGATAACAAACAATAGAAAATGAAAAAAAATTAAAAATTATAATCTAATTTCTCATCCAAATCTTCACTGTCATCAGCCTCTTCTGCTTTAACCTTTTTGGCGTTTTGAACCTGTTTTTGAATACCTTACGTAGATCCTTATTTTCCTACATAACGCCCGTCTTTAGAAGATGCTTATTTTTTGTGGCATCTTTTATTGTGGTTTGATATATACTTGTTCGGTGACGTGTTGAAGATCAACGCCTGCTCGAATGTATTGATCCCTTCATGCCATCAATATATCCATCAAGAACACAGTGACATGATGACATATCAGTGTCATCACTCTCTTTTTCATGAATATTTGTCCATCTCATTCAGCAAAAGCTTATAGAGATACCCACCTCAGAGAAGAATCCATTCAGTGAAACTTCATTCAGAACAATACTCAATATAGAAGAAACGAGGTTCCACATTTATGGCTTTTTTAACTATTTTTTTGGCGTTTTAAAGTGAATGGTTTCTAGGAAACATCGCGTTGTTTTTGGTTTGTGATCAGTTGATTGTGCAGAGACGTCTCTCTTATAGGATGTTTTTGGCGCGTAGTTTAGGCGGGATTTTATTTATAATAAACGATATTAATAAAGTAGCAGTCTTTTCAGTTACTGTATGTATTTTTACTGTTTTTGTTCAGCTTTTAATGAGTTTTTAGGGTCATAGACGTTTCATCTTGCAAGGTTTGCGTTTTTTAATGGCTTTAAGTAGTTTTTGACATTTTTTTTTCCATTTTTAGCTTTTTATAATACTTCTCCAAATTACTTTTATTATAGTTGGGAGTTTTGGGCGTTTTACTACATTATAGCGTTTCACAATCGATATGACTTTTTGGCGTTTTATTAATATAATGTATTTTTTTATTCTAAGTTGAAAAATACATAACAAACAACAGAAAAAGAAAATTAAAGAAAACAAAAATAGAAACAATTCATCTTCCAAATCTTCATTGTCATAAGTCTCTTTATTATTTGAAACATGTTCACTGGCGGTTTGGCTTTGTCATGCTTGTGTTTTTGTGGCCGTTTGGAAAGACAAAATGACATGAGGTTTTTTTTTATATATGTATCTTCAAACCACTCATCAGTGTCATTCGTCTTTTCATGCCATTATAATATTCATGAATAACAAAACACAAAAATGACATAAGTCTGACACCAGCATGTTTTTGTTTATGATTTGTCCATCTCATGCAGCAAAATGTTATTTGAGTCACAACACCTCAGGGAAGAATGCATTCTCCGAAACTTCGCGTAGAACAATATTGAATATACAAGAAACGATATATGCCATTTTCGGTGTTTTACTGAGAAAATATTGTATCTGAAAGAAACGTTGGAATATTTGATGTTTGAGTGTTTTGGCGTTTTCTAAGATGATTGGTATATAGTAAAATATGGCGTTTTTTGAGTAGGTGTGTTTGATGTTTTGGGGATTTTGGCGTTTATAAGATGAATGGTATATAGTAGAAAATATGGCATTTCAGGTTCGGGGGGGGGGGGGGGGGGTGTTTTTATGTCTGGGATGTTTTGTTTATATAGGGATGTGTTTTGACCCATAATGGCATTTTATTCATTTGTTTGGCGTTTTGGTATAGTAGTGTAAAGACCCTTTTACCCTTAATGAAGCGCCCAGTTAATAGAATTCGTGTTATTTACGAAAACGCCACCGCGCCAATCTAGACCATAGATTGTTTTGATCGGACGATCCATAATCGTTCTCTCCGTTCTCAGACTTTCCATTGTTTTCTCTAAATCCTGACCCTATATATATATATATATATATATATATATATATATATATATATATATATATATATATATATATATATATATATATATATATATATATATATATATATATATATATACATATATATATATATATAGAGGAAGGTTCAAATGAAAGCCACTAGTTATTGTAAAAACTCGAAAACTAATTAAAAAAAGCCAAAAAAACATACCAATTTTTTTTTTTTGCATACCAATTTTTGCAGGTTTTTTATATAAAAGAAATTTCCAAGATTTTTTTTTTTGTAGTGCACATGTGTAATACTACACATGATACACATGTGTAGTATTACACATGTGTACTACAATTTTTTTTTTGAAAAATAGTTTTTTTTATATATAAAAACCTGCGATTTTTATAAAAAAATTGAAAAAAAAATTTTGGTGTGTTTTTTAGGTTTTTTTTAGTTAGTTTTCGAGTTTTCACAATGAAAGAGGTTTTCATAAAAATCGCAGGTTTTTTTTTCATTTTTTTTTATAAAAATCGCAGGATTTTTTATCTAAAAAAAAACATTTTTTCAACTTTTTTTTTTTGTAGTACACATGTGTAATAATACACATGAGTAGTACACATACTCATGTGTAGTATTACACATGTGCACTACAAATTTTTTTTTTCAAATTTTTTTATATATAAAAATTGGCGAAAATTTGTATGATAAAAAATGGTATGTTTTTTTGGCTTTTTTAATTAGTTTTCGAGTTTTCACAATAACTAGTGATTTTCATTTGAACCGTCCTATATATATATATATATATGTATATATATATATATATATATATATATATATATATATATATATATATATATATATATATATATATATATATATATATATATATATATATGTATAGGGCATGGCTCTATAAGAAACCTCATCTTTTTTAAAAAACTATGCAAACCCAATATGAGCCATTGATTATCTCTCATCTAACTTGATCAATGGCTCTCCTATTTTTTTGTAAGAATTAGATTTAAAAGAAATGATATAATACATTAGTACAAGTGGGAGGGGCATTTTCGGTAGTGAAAAAGGGGCTTTTTGACTTTCCAGAACCATCAAATCATCATATCACTTTCTCTTTCTCTTACCTCTTCCTCTTTCCCATTTCTTCAACCCAATCTTGAAGACAAAGAATGAACACTCTTCAAAATCAGGAGAAATAAACAACAACCACCACCAGCAACCACCTCCTCCGGCGAAACTCACCAGGCTTCTTCTCCGGCTCTCTCTCTCTCTCCTCAATCTTTAGAAGCAAATGAAGGGTCTGAATGTTGTTTTAGAGAGAGAGAACGATCACAACAATCTTCATCATGTTCATCTATAACACCAAGAACACACATACAAGTGTGAGAGAGAGAGAGAGAGGAAGTTTGAACACATATACAGACGACTCGGGTCAGATTCATGTTCAGGTTCGGTTCTAATTTAGTTCGGGATTTACTCCATATTTATTTCGGTTGGTACATGATTGTCTTTGAATTCCCTACATCCTTGTAATTTTTAGCTGAGTATTTGTTCGAATTGTTGTTTGTTTGATTGATTTTAGGATGTGTATCTTGTTTCCTTACATTTCGTGAATCTTGGATATGGGTATATGTGTATATATATATAGCTGTGAACTGTTTGAATGAATTATGCTTGAAAAATGTTGATTGTAACTATATAGGGATTTTACATAAATAATGATATACGGTTACCGATTTGTTTGTTTATATATACATAAGGTCTGAAAAATTATTGAAACTGTTGGAATAATTGTTACAGAAATAATGATATACGGTTGACGATTTTGTTGGTTTGGTTGCTGTTTGGGCTTTTGATCTGAACAGTAAGTGTTTTTTTTGTTGGGTTGTTTGATTTACAGAAACAGACCCATAACATGTGTTAAGCACCTGTTAGAATGATATATAACGTGTGTTGATTTACAGAAACAGATCCATAAAGATATTCAATTGACAAGCTGGATGGATGTAGGCGACGTTAATGCGGGGACATTGAATAAGTCAACACATCTGGGAAAGAAGTTTTCGTTCGTTTATAACATGTGTTAGTAGTTCATGCTGTAACAGATCCATAAACAAGTTTTCATGCTGTAACAAGTTTTCGTTTGTTTATAAAATGTGTTAGTGGTTCATGCTGTAACAGATCCATAAAGAAGTTTTCATGCTGTAACAAGTTTTCGTTCGTTTATAAAAAGTTTTCGTCCATAAAGATATTCAATTGACACCATGATGTGTATATACTGATCTAACAAGTGTTACAATTTGTCTGTTCGGAACATGTAATTGATAACATGTGACAAGGGTGAAAACAGTCGACAGGGGCGATGAGTTTAATGTTGAGCTTAGTTAATATCGTAATCTTGTTGTAACCCCACTTGTATACATATGATAACATGTAAGCATCCATTTATAACATGTGTTGGTGGTTCAAGCTGTAACAGAACACCATGATGTAACCTGACATGTGTTCATGTATAACATGTGTTAAGCCCCTGTTAGAATGATATATAACGTGGGAAAGAACTCTTCGTTCATTTATAACATGTGTTTGTTTTGCACATTTTGGAATGTATAACATGTGTTAAGCCTCTGTTATAATCTTTTTGTAACCTGACATATATTCATGTATAAGCTAGGGGTTTACAAAACACCATGATGTGTATATACTGATTTAGCAGGTGTTACAATTTGTCTGTTCAGAACATGTAATTGCTTAACATGTAACAAGGGTGAAAACAGTCGACGGGGGCGATGAGTTTAATGGTTAGCTTAGTTAATATCGTAATCTTGTTTTAACCCCACTTGTATACATATGATAACATGTATTCATGTATATGAAAGTGGTTTGCAAGTTAATATGTGTACAAGTTAATATGGAACATACAAGTTAATATTGCAACACCGTATATGGAACATACAAGTTAATATGGAACATACAAGTTAATATTGTATAACGTGTGCTAAGCCTCTATTATAATGTGTATTAAGACTTCCAGCATGGATGCATAAACTCCAATAGTAACTTAATAACAACATAGTATACCTGAAATAACGTGTGTTAAGCCTCTTTTATAACGTGTGTTAAGAATTCCAGAATGTGTTAAGTCCATACCGTTTTAACATCATGTACTAGACAAAACAATAAGAGTCTCACATTACATATTATTAGTAAACAAAAATATATAGCACTAAGAAAATGGCGGAGCTTCCTTTGACAGTCTGCCTTAGCTTTTCAGCGGCTACCTTTGCTGCCTTAGCTTTTCAGCGGCTACCCTTGCTTTATTGTTTGGGTCAGTCTTGAAACGCTTTGTAAACATGTGGGTGTGCGTATGCCAGGGAAGTTATAAAAATGTGTTTTCATGTCACACGTAAGACGTGTTACGTTGTACATGGGTTTCATGTCACATGTAACACATGCATGTCCGAGAAGTTCAAACTATAACACGTGTTAGTTGTGTTGTGCTGCAACATAAACATGGTCATGATCCTTGAGTATCTGATCCACGTTTGACGAAACCAACGGTCCCGAGAATTGGATCTTATATCCCTTGTATCCATCACCATCCTAATAAACAAAAAGATAAGATAACCGTTAAGTCGTTAACCAGACATAAATTTTAACACATTCATTGCCAGAAAATCTTTTTTCTCAAATAACATCACAAAAACAGTTACTATTCAGATCAAAAGCCCCAAACAAAGCAACCAAACCAACAAAAAACAGTTACTATTCAGATCAAAAGCCCAAAGAAGAAACCAAACCAAGCATAACTTTTTAACACAAAAATAAAAACCTGCAAATTAATCTTACACAACTGAAACAACAACTAACAAAGTACACAAAACTAAAAACCTGCAATTAATTCGTCATACATGTCTCTAATACATCGTCATACCCTAATACATGTCTCTATAACATGTTACTATGGTTTAGCTGTGAAACAAGAGTTTAGACTATAACGCGTGTTACGTTGGTTGTGCTGTAAGAGAAACTTAGCTTAGCTGTGAAATAGAAGTTCAGACTATAACACGTGTTACGTTGGTTGTCCTGTAAGACAAACTTGGCTTTTCGTTTCTAAAAACAGATGTGCCGATTATTAGACGTCTAAAAATAAAAAAATCGGGCATGTGTTAAACACGTCATAACTATAATAATTTAAACTATATGGCTATGTCTAATAGGATAAAGTGTAACATGTATTAGGGTATGACGAGGTAAAATTAATCAGTAAAACTAATCACATGTTTAATAAAATTAATCAATAACACCTGTTTAATAAGATTAATCTTACACAACTGAAACAACAACTAACAAAGTACACAGAACTAAAAACTCTTTAACATATAATCAATAACACCTTACAATTTCAGCAATTAATTCAGCAACTCCTAATCAACAATTAGTAAAATTAATCACATGTTTAGTAAAATTTATCTTATACAACATTAACAAAAAAAAAAAAAAAAAAACCCTCACAGATTTAACAACACTTAACACCTTACAATTTCAACAAATTATTTCAAACAAATCACATACAAAACAATAACCAAAATCTGAAACAACATATACAAATCATATTTTATATAAACTAAAAAAAGTGTAAAAAAACTCACAAATATTCAGATCTGAAACAACATATACAAATCATATTTATATGATCTTAAGAGCTCGTCGACATCGGTGACCTTTGAGCAGTAGTTGATGATGGCAACATTCCGATCTGGTGCCATTTTGAGGATGCTACGGACCCAAATGGTTCTTCAAGGAATAAAGTATAGCCATTTGGGTTGAATATATTCAGTTCCACATCTGAATATATGGGTTGGGGTTGGGGGATGGCGGTGGTGGAGGGGCAGTGGTGGCAGTTCAATTTTTTTTCTTCTTTATCTTCCCCACAAGATATTCATTACTCCCTGTTCATCTTTCTCTCTCATGAAACAGGGTACGTCGTCAGTTGATGTGGATCGAGTTAAACCTGTTGGGGAAACTATGGATCGGCGACATTAACTCCAATGTTGGTGGATTTGTCTCCATAGAAATTAATGGAGAAAGCGTGAACTTGTTGAGAAGATGTTAATGGAGATATGTAAAAAGAAATAATGAAAAAAAATATGGGGATGGGTAATTTGTACAATGGAGTTGATGGGCATTAATTATTAAAGTCAAATCAAGTTGGGAAAGTATCTTGGGTTAGGACAATTACTGATTTACCCTTCTATTAAAAAAGGTAGATGAAATGGATATGGGATACGTGGACATATGAGAGCCACATGTTGAGTTTGCTAAGTTTCTTAAAAAAATGGGGTTTTTTATAGAGCATTGTCCTATATGTATATATATATATATATATATATATATATATATATATATATATATATATATATATATATATATATATATATATATATGAGAAGGATCCGTTAGAAACCATCCTTTATTGCGAAAACCAATGTGAACACAACCAAAAATACCTAAAAATAACTAAAAAACATACAAAAATTTGTTTTTTTAATATTTTTAATAAAAAATCGCGACTTTTAGTTGCAAAAAAAAAAAAATCTACTAAAAGTAGCGATTTTAATGTAAAAAATATTTAAAAAAAATTGTGTGTTTTTTTGATGTTTTTAGGTTTTTTGGGGGTTTAGTTTTTAGCATTTTAGCTTGGGGGGAGGGGGGTTAGGTTTTTATAGGTTTTTTTTAGCTATTTTAGGTTATGTTCATATTGGTTCTCACGGTTCTCGTAATAAAGGTGGTTCTCGCATGAACCTTCCTATATATATATATATATACATATATACAATTTCCATTTTAACTTATGAAAATATACATAAATGTATAAGAGAGTTAATTAGGGGTTTAAGACTTAAACTTTTCCATCAAGATTTTCCTAATCATGATTAAGGTCACTAATCACGTTTAGTCATATTAATCACCTTTTAATCCCACCTTAATCGCGATTAGGATTTTAGAAAATTTCACCATAGTTTCCCCTAAACTATGACGTTTTCCACATTTTCAAAACGTATTATAAACCATGTTTAAATCACTCAAATCATCATCAACTCAAATCAAGTTCCCATAACCAACTTGCATGTATATTATACACATATTCACCTTAATTTTCCCTTGAGCTTACATATATATATATATATATATATATATATATATATATATATTGTAGGTTAACGTAAAATATCCCTTATCGTACAATATGTACGCGCTCATCTCAGCCGTCAGATCTACATCCCACATTGAAATCGCATGTTGGTTTTTCAACATGCGATTTCATCAAAATTACCACATGCGAAATTGTTACAAAAAACTAACATGCGATTTCATCAAAATTATCACATGCGAAATTGTTACAAAAAACCAACATCCGATTTCATCAAAATTATCACATGCGATTTCATCCATGCTATTTTATTACATGCGATTTCACTATATCGTACGTATTGTACGTTAAGGGATATTGTATTTTACACTTTCACTATATATATGTATATATATATATATATACATACATACATACATACATACATATATAGGGTCAGGATTTAGAGAAAACGCTCAAAAGTGTGAGAACGGAGAGAACGCTTATGGATCGTCCGATCAAAACAATCTATGGACTAGATTGGCGCGGTGGCATTTTAGTAAATAACACTAATTTTATTACGTGGACGCGCGTCATTAAGGGTAATAAAGTAAAAAAAAAACTATTCCTCATATAAAACGCCATTGAAAAATAAAACGCCAAATAAATACAAAACGCCAATTTTATCACTGGGTGCTTTTTTCTGTGTTTTTGTTTAAGCTCTCTGGCTACAAAAACGCCATAAAATATGAAACGCCATTATATATAACGCCAAACTTTACATCCGAATAATGTTATAAAAAATAACATCCCGCCCAACCTACGCGCCAAAAAAATTCTATAAATAGAAACGCCTCACCACCTTCTGTTTATCACACCAAAAAAACACAAAAAAAAACACACACAGTGGTTGCTAAAAAAATTTACAACTCAATGTAAAACGCCAAAAAATACAACGACAACAAACATCTTTTTCTTTCATCCTCAGTAAATTTCTGCATAAAGCTTCATTTAATGATTTTTTACGCGAGTGAAGAAAAGATTTTGCTGCGTGAGATGGACAAAATTGAAAAACGAGGGACTGGTGACACCCATATGTCATACTGTCATCTTTGTTCCTGAAGAAGGTTTGGATGATAAGAAAAGACCTATACCAGTGGCAGATAGCATCCACCCACAGGGGGTCGCACGACTCAAACATCAACAAAGACAATTCAACACATGAACAAAGAAAATAAACAACGCCAAACCCAAAACACCATTTATTTGTCACATTTCTTGTAGTTTCAAAAGAAAAAAAGAGACTGATGACACTAAAGATTTAAAATAATAAATTGCTTCTATTTTTTTTACTTTTTTTTTAATTTTCTTTGTCTATTGTTTGTTTTGTAATGTCAGTTAATAAACAACAAAATAATATTAATGCTATAACAAAAAATATAATAAAACGCCAAAATTAGCAAATACGTGTAAAACGCCATAATGCCATACAAAAGCACTCCAATAAACTACCAAACTATAATAAAATTAATTTGAATAACTAATATTATAAAAAAAAAGAGTGAAAAAATGTGCAAAAGAATATAAAACAAAAGAAGTCCAATAGTTATCTAACCGCCATTGGAAAACAAAACGCCATAATTACAGCCGTCAAAAGATTTGACGTGTTACACCATTAAAACAGTTGAGTCTTAAAACAAAACACGGTAAACTGCAAAAAACAGTAAAATGAAATGACGAAAAACATAATTACTAACATTTATTACATTAAATTTATTTATCTTTTTCAAAACACCATAATTACGTGATATACGCGAGAAAAAAAGTCAATATAAAAGAAGACCATCAGAACCCAAGTTGAAACACGCCAATAAAACTAAAACGCCATATATTCTCTAAAACGCCAAAAAAATTAAAAAATTGGCTAAGGTTATTGCATGGAGATTTGAAAGGAAAGAAAAAAGATTCATTATAAAGTCCGCTGACAGGAGAACGGTTAAGGTAAGAATAATAAAAGCCATGATGGGAATGAATGAAAAAATTCAAAAGGATATCCTAGCCCTTAGGGTTCCAAGAGACAACGATTGTGAAAGAACAAGAACTGTAATAAGAAGACTGGAGAGAAAGTTTCCAGCAGAAGATAATGAAGATGATGATCATGATATTGAAGATACACAAATACCAAAACTTAGGAGTTGGGTATTGCATGAGGAAGAAGGAACACTTGAAGTAACTTATAAAAACAGAGTGCAATATTCAAGACCAATGGAAGAAATGTTGAAGACAGGGTTGCTATCTATCATTGAACAACTCTGTGATTTAACACTTTCAAATGATCCAAAATCCAAGGATGCAGTAATATTCTTGAATAGGCTACAGCAAAGAAGAGACGAGCTAATGGCGTTATACGCAAAAATGAAATTTGATGATGAAGACTCTGAAGAAAGTGAAGAACAAAGCGATAGGTACATCTCCGATGTAATCCCACCTACGAAAGACTATTAGATTATTTTGATTTTCGACTTATTGTAATTTTTTGAAATATTAATCTATGGTAATGAATTATTAACAAAAAGATACAAAATGCCAAAAAAACATGGAAAAAGCCATAACGCCAAAAAATTAACTATGTGACACAAAAAGAATTAACTCAAAGAGAAGAAATCTGAGAAAAAGCCAATAAACGCCAAATAATTAATAAATCTACAAAACGCCAAAATTATCTTGCACGCAAAAAATAAAGAAGCATCGCAAACGTGAAAAACGTGAAAGGAGAAGAATACTAAAAAGACAAAAAACCCCTCGGTCCCTGATCAAGCCCCACGCCATGTGTTCAGCCAGGATGCGTTCTCACCGTTCTCACACGTTTGAGCGTTTTCTCCTGATCCTGTTTATATATATATATATATATATATATATATATAGGGAAAGGCTAAAATGAGAACCACCTTGAGTTGCGAGAACCACGAGAACTTTTTAGGCCGTCGCGATTTGCGCCAAAATTTTTTTACACAAACGTAGATGAAAAAAATATATACACATCTTTTTTTTTTCAATTTTTCTTATTTTGCTAAAACAAGTGATTATTTTTACGACTTTTGTGAAAAAAATTCGGAAAAACCTTTTAGATGACCTAGTTCTCGCGCTTCTCGCAACTCGTGGTGGTTCTTATTTGAACCAAATCCAATATATATATATTTAACAAAAATCTCTAAAAATAATACCACTTTTATATATCTTAACAAGACCATTAAACCAACAATATTTCTCATGAACTTTACTAGTTCATCCATGTAACATAAACTTGTTTAGGCTAGTTTCTAAGATCCCCATAATATAAATCATGATTTTATCTTCTTGTAAAAGTTATATTTGTTAAAAATTACTTTCAAGTTTAATGTTTAAGCTCATAGACTATGAAGGTGATGATCTTGTTAGATCTAAACAACAACATACTTTACACAAATCTTCATGTTCATACAAACTACTTTACACTAATCAACATGATCAACACATAAACATAACATTTAGTAGACTTTTGAAGTTTTGTTTAGGGTTTTAGGTTTTGTTTTTCATGAAGTTCAAGATGATCAAGTTGTACACTAGCATTGTACATGGCATTACAAGTATAAAAATGAGGTTAAGTGGTTTTATAACTTAGCACAAGGTTAAAGAAACAATCTAATGAAGAAGATGAAGATATGGAAGCTTCAAAGTGCCAAGAACAAGCTCCTAGTGTGCATCCATGACTTGTAGCTTCTTAGATCACCTTGAAATGGAGTTGTAAGGCCTTAAATGTGGTGTTTAAAGTATTAAAATGGAGGGTTGTGTGTGTGTGGGTGTGGCCGTAGGTTAGAGAGAGAACAAGGGAGTTTTGTTGTTTTGAAATGGTTGCAAATGGTAAGGATAAGATGTAGTGTTGGTGCTTATAACTTCAATTCTTCCATACTTTGCAATCAAAGGAAATCTTGCAACCATGCCTCTTGCATCATCATCATCATCCTACACTTAGATGAGGGGCTTGCGGGCCCCTCTTATGACCGTCAAAGTGAGGGGGGGGGGGTTAAGTGATTGTGGTTCATTTTTTTATATAAGACATGTGTTACATTTTTAGTTTAGATATTTTCATCATTAGTTAAATTCTTGCATGATTAAGGGTCTAATGATGTTTATGAGGCTAATATAAGTCTAACTAGTTCATTAGACTAGTTAACTAGGTGTTAGGATAATAAAAATATCACTAGTTTGTTCGTCGGCTCGAAACCGGACAATATGTAAAAGGTGCGTCATAATGCCGGAAGCTATGACTTTGATATCCCTTTGATATTCTTAGGTTTGTCTAAGGTGTTAAACATCATTTACAAGCTTCATGGACATTGCAATTGCTAAATTTTTGTGTCGCGAACATTTACAATTGTTATATTATATTGCGGATCAGACAATTTAATAGTTTAGGCGTTTTCCTAGGCCTGTAAATGAACCGAATGACACGGACATAGACGTGAATCTGTTCGTTCATTTAACTTTAACTTCAACCGAACACAAACACGAATGTATAATCGAACACCTTTTTTTGTTCGTGTTCGTTCGTTAAGAAATCAGGCGTGTTCGTTTATGTTCGTTCGTTTAAAGCCTAAACTAACAGTTCACGAACATAAACGAACATAAACAACAAAAAATTAACTGAACATATCTGAATAAACATATACAAACATAAACTAACATGATTGAACAAACATAAATTGTAACGCTCCATATTTTCTGTACTTTCCATATTTAGAAAGTTGTATTCACATTTTTATTTTTAGAAACTTGTATTCTTACTTCATTTCAATCCTTGTAATCTCGAGACTTTGATCATAATGAAAATTGTATTTGTATATCAACCTTATTTAATCATACATGCATAATATGTAATTGGTCGCGAAATACACGTTTTAATTTAAAACCAAGACATACATCGAGATTATATTTTTCTCAGAGTCACATTCATACATGTATCATACTTATAATATACATGCATACACCATTATAACATAAAATAACCGACAATACAAGTGTAAGGACTAAAAATTAAAATTTTCATCTCCCCAACCATTTTCTTTAATGTCCTAACCTCCAACCAACTCATTTAATACTCCAAACTCACCTTCTAACCTCCAACCACCTTCATTTAAATTCCAACCACTTAACTCTCTTATAAATATCAACTCTAACACCTTCCAAACACTTGCACCACCTCCAAATTACTTCCAAACTCTCTCAAATCTCCAAGATTTTCAACTTTGGGCAAAAAGTTCAAGAACCAAAATTGGTGACGTCGGTGTTCCAACAACTCAAGACTTGTCAAACTCACTAAGTGGAAATTTCTTTGCAAACCGTGAGTATACTCGAACACCCTTTTTCATTTTACACTTTTGGGTGCAATATGTTTACTTATTCAACTTACACCATCAATTATACTTTTATGCAATCACAAACAATCCAATACATGCATACTAATACGTTATACATGATTCATGTTTCTGGGTGATTCTTATGTGATAAACTTGTCATTAACTTCGTACAAGCCTCCCCTTAACATGTATAGCGCTATAGAAGTAACGCACCGCCCATGAACGTGAGGTCATGTTAAGTTATTCATTTATTTATACTTGCGGTAATCAGAGGGTTGACTTGTTATTCGCATGCCAATTTTACGTTAATCTTGATAACTAGGTGTGTCATGTGGATTTGTTTAAATCTTTTTTATACTTATGCCATGTATTAAACTTGTATACTCGCCAATACTTTCGTATTGAACCACGTATTTTCAAACATATTGTAGGTTGATGATGTTGAGATGGATGAAACTTAGTAGGATTCCCTAAATACACACTTTGAAATGAAATGAAATCTGTTGTATCAATTTTGAACTATGTTGTATTTGCTTAAAATATCATTGTTGTATTTGAAACAATTGTTGTATTTTGAATTCGATGTCTTATAACTTGACACTTTGAAATGAAATGAAATCTGTTTATATTATTGTCGCAAATAGTGTTATGTTGTCTCGAGCAATCTCGTTCGTCTCACTCTGATGTTTCCACCATCGGTTGGGGTGTGACAGATTAGTATCAGAGCCATAGCTATAGGGAATTAGAAAAATTTCCATGATTTTGACCTAGTCTATAGTTAAGCACCATACTTGACCATACTTGATTTATGTGTTGATTCTTGAAACATCTTTATGTGCTCATATTTATTTTTCCTATTTCAAAACATACGCCTTTCCTGAGTTTATGCATAACACAATCCAAACTTTTAATCAAATTTATGCATAACACAATCCAAACTTTTCCTTTTCAAAAATTAAATTAATTTCACAATGGTTACACACACAACATACTAATGCTTTTCATATACATACGTTATTTATATGCATGATTTCAAAATGTCACCAACAAGTAATACACTACTCACATTCCCAAAAACGGGAGCATATCATCAAGATAGGAGTGATTCCCTTACCTTGACGATTAGCTCCACTTCCTTTTCTTCTCACAACGACTTCACCAATGAGATAGGGGTGATTTCCTTACCTAGATGATCGTTACCAACTCTCTTTTTCCAAAGAAGCTTTATCATGCCAACCACACGATCACATAAATCTTTTATCACTTTGTCAAAGTTTCTACTTATGCAAAAATCTCAAACCTCATTATTTTATCAAACGTATTTCTTACCCTACAATCTATTTTACATAAATCACATGAACAAAATTCCTAATCATACCTTAAATGCTTTATTACCCGATTTTCAAAATCTTAGAAAATGCTACCTATCAACCTAGTCGGTCTAATAAGTCTCTTGCCCACGATTTTCATATTTTGTCCAATCACTAAAACACGCTCACATTATACTATTATACTAAAGACGTTTTGTTCCTAATAGGGAACCAATGAAACATTCACTCATATACGTACAAAACTTATAGATATCGCTTCATCAACGCCGACTAATTGATAAACATGATTGATCTATAGTCAACCTAACCAACAAATGCAAATAGTCTATCCATACACCCTCGAGACTTCAATTTTCAACAACATATCCTAACTTTGAATTAGCTCTCCTACCAGAAAATCCCTCGATACCGTAGAACAAGGATGAACTTTTACAACCCTCGTCTATACTCAGAACCCAAGAAACTCGATACGAACCATACCTAGAAAAAGCTTCAAAGGCCCATGACCGGTAATCCACTCGTACACTATACCTTTAAACACCAAGCATCATACATACATGTATTTAGTCGGAACCCGACACTTTACCATCAACCTATCGTTCGATTAACCTACCACAATCATCTTACCAGCCAAACTAACTCCGAATACATACGTAATACATAGTAACTCTACACCTACACGACTATACCAATGAAGTTCGACTATCTATAAGTTCATTTTGCTAAATTCTTTTTCAAAGACCAAAGTTTCTCGAAAATTTCCGAAATACAACTCTTCGTATTTTAACACAAAATACTTTAAATGAACCGAACCCACTGTTTTCAAAAATCTTTTCAGTCTCCACTATTACACAAATCTAAATCTAAACACATGGACAAGGAAACTTCATAAGAGCATACAATCTCCGATGCACGAAAATTCATTTCTTTTTGAAACAAAAGTAGCATTTTCTTCTTACAAAACACATCTCGCATAACAAATGGATACTTTATTTTCTTTTGACATTCACAAATCTAACTCTCCACTCCCGACAAACTCAATCTTTTTTTATTCAATAAACTCAATGATTTGCTCAAACAATTACACATGCATATCGTCGTACATGTTGTAATCAATGTTTCGTGACAATCTCACGCATATTATCATTACACTTCATTTTTGCACACTAAAAAATTTCAAGATCATCATATATAATTAAACTCATTATGCTTCAATTTATACTATATACGCAAATTGTCATCATTCATACTTATACTTATACTCATATTCATACCCATACATTCGAACCTATACGTGAGCATAACCCAGGTGGTTCTCTTACGTTGGTCACATACATACTTAAACAAAATCATACTTACATGCTTAATTTTCATACGTTATCACACGCACACATACTCACTTTTAATGTTACTACATACCCTGACTCATACACTACTATTACGAACTATGTGAATCATGCAATGACCAACATAATCACGGGTGCACACGGGATTATAGTGGTAGGCGCATGAAAACCATAGGGTGTTCTACTGTGTATTGTAAGACACGGAACGAAACATGACACCGAATAACGAAACAGATGTAACATGGTTAGAACATGGTGGATACACTGCTGGTACATCCTATATATAAGTATTTTTACCATATTACCAAACTTTCGTAAAACGTGCCATAAGAAATTATGTGTTTTCCCAGACCTTATTTAAACGCGATTAAAGAAACTTTAGTAACTCACAAACGCACTGCTAAATGCGCAATATCCGATTATCCATGACGAAACCTCATCCTCATAATTGTTACCCGCAACAACTAGAACTATCACTAGCATTTCTCAACACTTCATAATCACATTATATCCGAGAATCATACCATTCCTACCTTTGTATTCATCTACCGAATTGTTCATTCACTCTCTTACCAAGATTATTCTTAATTATTCTTTAGACATTTTATCCAAACCGTATTTACAATAAATCGGCCTAACGTTCTGTAGGATCGTTTTCAGACCCGAACGAGTCGATCAGAAGAGTTTTTCACCAAAACAAGAGGCGGAAACAAGTGTTTTGGTGCTATTTCAGCTGTATTCACTTTAAACTGTCATTTTTATTGATAAGAAAACCTTTTACAATCACGACGACACTTCGGCAGCACTTCGTGGCAAACCGGAAGAATTCGATTCTGATTTCGCTCCAAAGATACCTATTTATAGGCGATGTGATTTCGCTTGAATACATTTCAAGCGGAATCAACATGTTACAATCTTGAGCGAAATCAACAACTTTAGTTTGGAGCGGAATCAAAATGATTAGATTTCGCTTGAAATGACAAGTGGTCATTTCAAGCGGAATCACTTACAATTACAACTTTCTTGATTCCCGAGCCCTAATCTACCTATTTCTATACAAGACTCGATACAAGACGAAGTCAACAGACGGATGCACCAACAAACTCCCCCTCGGATGTTGACGGAGTCTTCAGTGTCGAGTCTTCGGTTGTGAAACCTTCAGTCTTTATCAGTCTTCGTGCTTCTTTCCGAAGTATTCTCCATTGTAAGCTTCCTTACTCAATCTCTATCTTGATGTCTTCAGACTCCCCCTCGCAATATGCTGGGATCGTAGTCTGGAACTCACAGATTCAAGATCAAAGCCTAGCTCTTATCCTACACAAATCTCCACCACACGCATAAGTTTCTTCAAGGTTTAAATCTTTAAAATTTTAGAAATCAATATCAAGAAATATTCAAAAAAATGATTTATTCTTTGAAAATCATTTGAAAAATACAATCATTTTCACACACTCTTTATCCAAACCTATTCATTATGTTTAACACTTGGAATTTTGAAAATCACCTTTTCAACATCAGTTGTCGAAAATCTTTTTGAATTTTTCGAAAATTTATGCTAAAACACACTAAAATCTTTTTGGATTTTTGAATGAATATAAGTGCAGTAAAGATAATATGTACAGACAATATTTTTGTGAGTTTGTGCAAGAGGATCATATCAGTTTTTAAGACAAATCACTAACACCGTTAAGCTTGATTTCATTTTAAGTTCTAAACAATTCACCTAGATTGTCAGTATACTGGTCCACTTAAATTTTCACACGAAGTTCAAATGTTCCGAGATACGATATTAATGTCTTAAGAACTTAAACTTATTCGCGTGTCCCACCACTTGAATATACTCCCGTATCCAGATCCCAATATTCAGTCTTACAGGTGAATATACCACAGATCATATCTGTAAAGGGGTTAGATGCGAAACCGTGAGAGCTCAGGTCAGAACTTCCGTTCAGCAGAGAGATGACGGCTCGACTTTTAGGTGTGTCCCCTTTAGAGGATCTTTTTCTTCAACAACAATGACTATCAATTTTATTGTTTCATCATTTTTGCTGAGGGCTGTGCTATGTTTCAAGCATTTGCAGAAAGTATTATACGGGGACTAGGTCAGAATTTCCATTCAGCAGAAGTCCCCGGATAATACCCCAGATATCACTGAGTATAAAGACCTAGTATCTCAGAAAGAGGGACCTTTCAAACAAGATTTCGGGGGTAACCCATATATCCAAGAAATGTTTCCCCACGAGATAAGCAAGTTTGAATTTAGGTTTATATCTCGTCACAATCTAATAAATGTGCAAAAACCTACTGGCACATCCGCAGTGAGATTGTTTATCACATTTTTAACTTTACATTTCTTTAGCATGTTGTGATAGTCCACTGATGTACTATCATTTCCTCTTTTATCCAACAAAAACTCATTTTTTCATTTTATCATGTTTTTGGCTTTTTTAAATTTTCTAATGTTTTTGGATTTTCTGAAATTTTAAATTTTTACTCCCCCCTAAAATTCAAACACATTTAAAAGAAAATTAAAAACAAACTGTACAAGAACATGACAACTGATATCAAATCGCCTCAATTCTCCATCCACGTGGCATAAACATTCAGAACTCCCCCTCACAACAAACGATTTTCCCATTATGATTTCAAAACATTAAAGTTTGTTTTAATCAAAATGGTTTTTCCGGAAAATTAGTTTTGTTGATTTTACCACTTGTAGTAAATGGGGATCAAATCATCACATTGTTTTACCAATCTTTTGAATGATAGTTAAAACAAATTCAACTTAATGACCTTGATTAACCACTTGTAAAATCAAAACCAATCACTTGTAACAAAGCTTTTCAACCAATTACCATCTGTTGGTTGAATTCTCAAGATGCCGATTCCTACTCCACACTTACCAACCTGGGAGTTCCGGAAATTCACACTCTCAATTTAAATTTTCAAAAACTTTTCAAGAATGATGCCGATTCATGCTCCACGATTACCAACTTGGGAGCTCCGGCAATTCAGGTTTCTATTCAACGAAGAATATATCCACCCAAGCCTGACCAGCCTTGGGTGTAACTTGTCCAATCTCACTTGTGGTTCCATCTTTCCTTTTTTTATTGATAAAACTCCTTTACCCCTTTAGCTTTCCCCTTAATCATTTTTCCAAAAATATTTTTCACTGCGAGGTTAAAGACTTTTTCAACATCCAATTCTTTCTTTTTAGAGAAAAATTGGTTTGAAATTTCAACTTTCCCAATTTTAGATTTCAAATTTTTAGCATTCAGTGGTGGAAAATTCACATCATCCACTGGCGGAACTTTCTTTTCTTCTTTTACAACATCACGCGGCTCCTCTGATTTTATGGAATCAGATTCATCACCAGAACTTGCTTTTGATTGCTTAACAACCCATATTTGATTGTTAAGTTTCTCCTTCTTTTTGAAAACATTTTTTGAACACTCACCAACTTCATAAATTGAATTTTCAAAAACTTTAAGTTTGTGTGTTGGTGGTTCGATTTTTTCAACAATCTTTTCTTTCAGTTTCTCAGAAACTTCCTGTTTTGGTTTGAATGTTTTCGGACAATTCCTAGGAACATGACCAGCAGTTTTGCACTGAAAATAGGTTCTCGTTTCTGTCTTTGTTAGGATCTGGGGCCGTCATGATTGTGTTTGTTTGCATAAAACGAATACTAAGTGCAGCGGAAATGAGTAGCAAACTTTGTAAACACAATCAAAGGAAAGTATAGATTGATAAACAATTGCTTTTCATTGAGTCAAAAGATTTACATAAAAGCAAAAGATTACAATGCAAGCTTACAATCTAAACTCCCCCTCAGCCTGATACACCAGAGCTGGTTGCACAAGATGAAAGGATTGAATTGAGGAGAAGAACTCACTCAAAACGATCAAGTATAACAGTACAGAATACTGTCATATTTATAGGCAAACCAAACTACTGATGAGCTTCAGCTGACGTCACCATGATAGTGACATCTAACGACCTAACAAACTGTAAACACTGTTCTATACAAACTACTGACATGTAACATCTGATAAGTAGTAAAAAGCAAAACTAAGGAAAACTACTGCTTCACGTTCCACTGTTGTAGCCTGAGCACAGATGTTGAATCTTCAGTGCATTCTTCAAAGGTGATCAGTCTTTGAGAGAGCAGTGCTTGAGTCTTCAACAGTACTTAGGAAACAGCAGTAGATAGAGCATCAATGTTTGTCTTCAGCAGTCGTTGGATAATCATCAGAGTTTGGTTTATCAGTTGTTGTAGTTGAGCAGCACTTAAGATCCATCAGCTGTTAGATAACCACTGTCAAGGGGAGAGTTTAGAGTAAACTTCTGCTTATTGTGAATCCATTGTTGTGATCAGGTTTTGGCTTTACATTATCTGTTCCTCTGATAGGGTTCAATCCCAACAATCTCCCCCTGGAACAGATAATGCCAAAACCTGTCTTTATTCAGGATCTTTATTCTTCATCAGACGTTCCTTTGCTTCTCTTTTAAATTCTTCTTCAAATTCTTTGGAACTTGTATCATCCTCATCCCTGCACAGTGAGAGCTCAAGGAGATCTTGTAGATCTTCAACACTTAGGCCTAGTGCTTGATTCCTTGATATATGTCTCACTTCTCCATTGGTTCTGATCAGAGTCAATACATGGGTCTTTTGATCAGAGAGCCACTTTAGTATTTTAAAACCAAATGGGTTTCTTGGGAGAGGTTTATTTACTGATGAACTTGAAATGATTGGCCTGGAAAAGAAGTGCAAAGCAGTATCATGAGCTTCAGACACTCGTATGAATGCTTGTTCAATAATCTTATTGGCTGCAGCTATGTCTGCTTCAACTTCTTTGTCAATCAGCTCACTGTTTGGACACCTGCTGATGACTTTTGGCTTACTACTTTGACCTTTTTGGCAAGGGCTTGTAGTTTTGCCAATCTTTCTTTATCTGAAGCTATTTTCTTCATAGCTTCTTCTATCTGTTCAGCTTCTTTGTTCTTTTCTACTCCAGCAGATAGTATTTCTTTCTTTTCTTTTCTCAATTTTGTGACAAAATCTTCTGCTGTGCTGATCTGTGTTTCAAAAATTTTGACTTGCTCCTGCAGCTTTTTGTAGTCAGACTTTTTGGGAGGGTTAGAGGCTTTCAACCTCTGCTTCTCAAGCCTTTCATAAGTTTCATCAATTTGCTGCTTTGACCATTTTGCTATGACCTCCGCAGTATCCACCTTTCCATCCACCAACTCCTGCTTCTTTCTTTTATGCTCGGAAATAAGATCAGCTATGAATTTGTTGTATTTATTCCAATTTGGAGCTGTCTTTTTCTTCTGTGGATCAAGTTTAATCTTTTCAATTCTGTCAGCTTCAAGCTTCAATGCAATGATTGGCCAGTCTTTGAACTCTGTTTCTTCAGCAGAATAGAACTTTTCTTTCATTATGTATGCAAGATATTCCTTTCTTAATTCATTTCGTTGTTCTGCTTCAGGAAATAAACTTGACACCTCTTTGTTCAATTCACTTGCATATTCTGCTATTTGTTTGACCTTGTTGAGCAGGAATTCCCTTCTTTCCAGAATGGCTTCATCGCCTTGATCCTTGCATTCAACTTTGGCTCTTATCCTTGCTTGTCTTGCTTTTGTTTCAAGATATTCATTCATGTTTTCTGGAATTATGAAACCTATGAGAGAAGGAAATTTCCTTTTTGTAAGATCATCTATGGTGTAAAACTGCTTCATCTCATTTTTCACAGCTTCTAATTCCAATGGATACTTAGCCGCAACAGGATCATACTTTTCATCAGCAGCTTGTGCTGTTTCTCTTTTTCTTTGAGAAGCTTTGTAGGTTGTGGTGTTGGAGTGATGAGATCAGTGGTGGATTTTTGACAAACAGTGGTTGAAACAACTGGTGTTTCATCCACTGTTGTCATTACAACTGCTGATATGTCAGCAGATGTCTTCTGCTTTTGAGCAGGGAATGGTGGTGATGGTGGTGGTGAATCATCATCAGGAATGAAAACCCTTCTCCTTTTTAATGTAGGAGAGGCTGATGATGTTTTGGGTGGATCAGTGGTTTGAGATATGATGGCAGTGGTTTGTGATTGTGATTGACTAACAGTGGTTGAAACAACTGAAGTTTCAATCACTGTTGTCATTACAGCAGATGTTGTAACATCTGCTGTCTTCTGCTTTATGGCAGGAGGCAGTGGTGTTATGATTTTAGATGATGATGGTTTGGTGGTTATTGGTTTTGATGAAGGTTTTTGTGCTGTGGACACAGGTGGTGGTGGTGGAACAGTAGTTGTGGTGGTGTGTGTTGGTGGTGTGTGTGTTGATGATATGGCAGCTGTTTGGCAACAGACAGTAGTTTTTGTAACTGGTGTTGTATCAGCTGTTTGAGTTGAAGTTTTTGTGGTTTTGGGTTTCTCTGGTTCAATGTACAACCCATCTTCTATACCTTTCTTTTTCAGCTTGATTTTCTCCCCCTTTTTGGCATTATCTGCCAGGGGTGTATCCATGAAGAAAATGGTAGATGGACCTTTCTCACTTTGAGCATTCTGTTGTATGCTAGCCTTTATAGCCTTGATATCAGCTTGAGTGTCCTTGAACCTAGATTCCACCATGTTGGTCAGCATTTGTACTTGATTTGCATGCTTTTTAGCAGCCATTTGTTGCTGTTTTTCAAGCATGGGCTGGAAGATATTCCAAAGCTCATTTGCAGCAAATGCTTGTGGAGCAGGTGCTTGAGCAGGAGGGGCAGATGATTGGGCTTTTTGAGCTTCTAACAGCTGCTGCACCATATCTTTTATCTCTGCAACTGAAGATTCCAGATTTTCAACTCTGGCCGTCAATTCGTTGTATTTTGAATCATCACCTGAATTAACAGGATCATCTGAATCCCCACCAGCAGTGGTTGTATCAATGTGTGACTTAGGAACTGTGGCCCAAAAGTCATCCATTGATGCCCCTTTTTCTTGGTACTGGGGACTTCTTTCTTCAGCACTCGATAATCCTTTGATGTTACCAGCAGTCAAAGATAACTCACTGGTGGTTACCGATGTTGCCATGGAAGAAATTGCCTTCAAGGGAGTCTTAGTAATGTAACAACTGTCCAACTGAAGATCTGTTGATCCATCAGTTGTAGTTGCTGCTCCACTTGAACTACCACCGAGAGTTACTTATAACTCAGGGGGTGTAACCTCCTCAGTTGTTGCTGGGTTAGCAGAGGCATGAGCATCAGACCCAGTCACTTGTGGAGGTATACTCTCAGTAATAGGAGATAGAGAGGAATTGGTTTGTGCCTGTGCCATATCAACTGCATGCAACAGGGGTATTATTGATTGTGGCAATATGATTGGTGAGGGTATGGGTGTTGAAAGAGACTTGTCCTTGGGATCAGGACTGTGGAAGATGGATCCGAGTGGATACAGAGCTTCATAATTTGGTGTCCCTGTGCTTACAACCTGATCCTTTTGTGAGGATGCAGGAGGAGTTTTAGGTTGGGGTTGAGATCTTTCTTCCAACTGCTGTGAGGAAGTAGCAGTAGTGGTTTCTTGTGACTTTTGTGTTATCACTGGCATTGACTCTGGGATCTCATCTTCCAGAGTTGCCTTTGGTGTGGGTTTGGTGGGTTTTCTGGATGTTTTTCTTTTGGTCTTTTTGGTGGCAGGTGTTGGTTTCAAAGCAGTGGGTGTGCTACTTTGATCACCTGGAGCAGTGGGCTCAGCAGTGGTTGCTTGAGGATCAGTAGCAGTTTCTAGAACCTGCTCTGCCTCCTTTGTTTTTAATTTTATTGGTGCCATCATTCTTGAAAATGTTTCAATTGTTAAACAGTTTATTTTGAATGAGACACCTTGTTTGGGCAATTCTGCATCTTTCTCAACAAATTTTTGTTCAAAATAGTAGCTTAGAAATCTTGGAAAGAGCAGAAATGCTTTATTATCAACGTTCTTTACCAAATCATCAAATATTTCCTGGGAGTAGTTATAGTTTTTATCGTTTAAAATTGCATACCCCAGGCATTGGATTTTTGTTGGTATCTCATTAAAAGACGTTGTTTTATTAGAAACACACATGAGAAGTGTGTGGAATAAAAATCTGGGTGCAGAAGGGAAGTAACCCTTTTGTAGGGTATCCCTATTTGGTTGTTCTGCATAGCCCCTGTTCATGAAATCCTTTACCAACTCGTCTTTTGTAAATGAGGTTTTTCCTTTTAAATCATCGAGTTTAAAGGTTTCAGAGATGGATTTTGGTGAGATTTTTACCTTCTTACCCTGTATCGAGGAGTTGATGGCGGCGATGATATCTCCTTGTTTTTCAAGGGTGGCATTTTTCCAGAACTCTCTCTGGGTATCAAGGTAAATAGGAGCATCTGCTGTTATCAAAGTTTTGTACTTTGATGCAGAAAGGATGTCAAGGATGGAGTCGAAGGTGTGGTTATCGGTAGGTTTTGTGAGTATACCTACATAGTTGTGTGGAGCTTTGTAGCGAATCTCCAGTGTTTCAGTGGCCATTTGAGTGGCATCTACTGTTGTGGAGGAAGATGATGGTTTTGATTTTGTTTTCGATTTTGGTTTTGTCATTTTTGATGAAGAAGATCGAAGAATATTTTTTTGGAGTTATGAGAGGGAAACTGCTTTGTGAAGAGAATGTTTGGAATTCAATTCGACAGTGTAATCCTCTGTTTGGATTTAATCAGGGTTTTATTTAGGGAAAAAGTGATTGCTGAAGTGGCAGCGGTTATTTTGATCTAAAGGCTAAAAACTGACTACGTGTCAAACATCTGATGGAATGGTAAATAATGGAGGACAGTTGTTTTGACAACTACTGATGGATCAAGTATCAGTAGTTACAACGGTAATAAAAAGAAACAGTGGACGTATCAGTGGATGAAACAATGATTTTAAACATCAGTGTTTTTGAAGAACAGAGGTTGACACTTAGCAGTGGACAGATTTTAGTGAGCAGATGTTAAGGCACAACAACATTTTAGATACAACAGTGGATAAAAACCAATGAGGATCATATGTTTAACAACTGTTTGTGCAGCAGTGTTTTGACTTTTGACAAAAACTTTTAGCACCTGTTTGTTCAAATGTAGAAAATGATTTGTTCTTGTAAAAGCACAATCTCTTGTCTATCATCTGTTGATTACCAGAAATGCTATTCTTAACACCACACATTTTAGATGTATAATATCAAGATTAAATTGTCAGCAGTTATCTTCAGAAATTTTGTTCAAGGTTTTACCATCTGCCTATTTTTCAGACAGTGGTTTAGCATCCCAGATGATGAGTCCTTTTTACTACTAAACAACTCATTTTGCTTCTAATTACTTGAACTAGAACATGAGTGTCTCTGTAGTTCAGAATTAATTTGCAATCAATTTTTAATCAATTACAACCAAACTTGACCTTAACATGACCTTGATATGTGTGTCATTTCCTTTTGACCAGTTTTAGGGATAGTATATAAAAAATAAGGTAATTATATCCAACCAGATATGAACTTTTACTAAAAAAAATGAGTAAAAGATCATAATATATAAAAAAATAAAATACATGTGGTTTTTATTTAGAGGAAAACACCTTAACAAAAATCAAAGGAAGTTTTGAATATAATCAAAAGAATCCGACAATTTTCCAGTAAATTCATGATCATATTATTCTCAAGTTATTTTGACCATTGCTTAGGTCATTTTCTTGTCAATTGATTGAAAATTTCTTTTAATCATAATTACTGGAGATGCCATTGTTACCAGAACAATTTCTGTATTGATAAATGCACACAGTTGCATGATAATGACCACTGATGATCTAACTTTTAAACCTCAAAAGTGTTTTATGCTTATATTCTTTTCTTTTGATTTCAAAAGTTTTTGAGATAGCCACACTTTGAGATTTGTTCATTTTTCTTTTCCCTTTTTACTTTTTTCATTCATATGTTCAGAAATACTCACTAGGAGATTATATTTTGAACATACTTTGTCCATAATCATTTTGAAGCAATGTTTTGAGAGATCTGAACATTTTTGACCATATTTTATTACAGATCTCACATCACTTATGATTAGGACTGTTTTGACACCTTATTTTCTCAATGTGTTTTAGACAAAGTCGATTTGGTCCTTTTGAAGGTACTCAACTTGCCTTTGAGCACATAAGAGATTTTGCCTAAAGTTTTATTTCCCCCTTTCCTATGTCAGCAGTATTCTAGTGTTTTGGATGAACACACGTTTTGCTGAACTGAGGTACATACTTTAGTGTTTATTGAAAAACATCACAAATATCGAAACAACAATTGAAATCAATTTTGAAAACATCGAACGATCCCATAATTTATCAGATATTTTACAGATCTGAAAACTATGAGTGACATATGCATGAAAACACTTGTTGTGTGAGATTTGTGTGTCATATGACATCTTGGTTGATTTACAGAGTTTTTGAATAACCATTTTGACCATGATTCACTCGTTACTCTGTTTTTCAACTAAATACAACCAATCCTTTAGTATCAATAACTTTTGAGCTGATCTGTTATGTCAAATTGATTGTTAGATCGAATTTGACTGTCCAGACTCTGATACCAATTGTTAGGATCTGGGGCCGTCATGATTGTGTTTGTTTGCATAAAACGAATACTAAGTGCAGCGGAAATGAGTAGCAAACTTTGTAAACACAATCAAAGGAAAGTATAGATTGATAAACAATTGCTTTTCATTGAGTCAAAAGATTTACATAAAAGCAAAAGATTACAATGCAAGCTTACAATCTAAACTCCCCCTCAGTCTGATACACCAGAGCTGGTTGAATAAGATGAAAGGATTGAATTGAGGAGAAGAACTCACTCAAAACGATCAAGTATAACAGTACAGAATACTGTCATATTTATAGGCAAACCAAACTACTGATGAGCTTCAGCTGACGTCACCATGATAGTGACATCTAACGACCTAACAAACTATAAACACTATTCTATACAAACTACTGACATGTAACATCTGATAAGTAGTAAAAAGCAAAACTAAGGAAAACTACTGCTTCATGTTCCACTATTGTAGCCTGAGCACAGATGTTGAATCTTCAGTGCATTCTTCAAAGGTGATCAGTCTTTGATAGAGCAGTGCTTGAGTCTTCAGCAGTACTTAGGAAAAAGCAGTAGATAGAGCATCAATGTTTGTCTTCAGCAGTCGTTGGATAATCATCAGAGTTTGGTTTATCAGTTGTTGTAGTTAAGCAGCACTTAAGATCCATCAGCTGTTAGATAACCACTGTCAAGGGGAGAGTTTAGAGTAAACTTCTGCTTATTGTGAATCCATTGTTGTGATCAGGTTTTGGCTTTACATTATCTGTTCCTCTGATAGGGTTCAATCCCAACAGTCTTTTTATGAGCAACACTATTCTTTCCTTCTTCTTGCTTCTTGGCAAGGAATTCTTGATTTGTCTGCTTCCTGAATACTTGCTCTTTCTCATTCTCTGAAGATTTTCCTGAAACAAACACAGTTTTTGGTTTATAAATTTTTTCATTTTTATGATTTTTCGGTTGATTAAATCCAAGACCTTTCTTTTTGAAATTACCATTATGGTTTGGTTTCTTTTGGAAACTATAACCACAATTGTAACCCATTTTCTTTTTAATTCTTTGTTGATCTCTTGAAGTGTATTGTTTAGGTTTTCCAGAAAGATTTAAATCTTTTATTTCAGAAATATTAATTTCTGTGATTTTGAAAACCTTTTTAATCATTTCAATTTTAACACTCCTTATTGGAAAAATCTCATCAGAATATAATTTGTCAGAATCTTTCAAAGTATATGCTACTTTGACCGGTTCGTCATTCAAATTAGATTTTGATAACAAAAACTCTTTATCATAAACCCGTTTGTCCTTTTTGATTGTTGTCTTTGATGTGTCGGACGCAAACTTTGACTCGGATTTGGACTCCATTTTTGACTCCTCAATGTCATCTCTATCCAACACCTGATCGACCACACTTTTTATTAACTTGGACTCATGATCAGTGTCGGACGATGTGAACGTGACATCAATATTTTCTTGCAAGTTATCTGATGACCCGTACTCCCATTGTAAATTTGTTGCCTTTTTGACTCTTTCAGAATTTGGATTTCGAGGAGAATATCCATTTTCGACCGGGGGCGGACATCTATTGTAGACAACACTTGGTTTCTTACCAGAAATTTCCACTTCAACATCTTCTTTTGTCTCGGACTTCTTTTCTTCCGAAGTCTTCTCTTCTTCAAACGTCTTCAATCTTTCCACAATCGGATAAATCCTGTCAACAACAAAAGTAGAACATGAGTAACTTTTCAATAAATTGTTAACTCTTTCAGTTTCGATTCTTTGTGTTGCCAACTTCAATTCAAGCTCAGCACACTTCTCTGTGTAGTAGTTAACATTATCAAGCTGTCTCATGTATGCTCCTTTGAGTGTATTCATTGCTACAGCTTGTTCAGTACTTGAAACGTTTTACTTGTTCATTTCTCTGTTCAATGTATCATATGATTCTTTCAACCTTTTTATGTTGTGTAGCAACTCATTATTTTGCTTGATCAAAGAATCCCAATTCATGCACTTCTCAAGAAATTTGACTGCTTCAGTATCAGCTTTGATCTCAAATTCTGGAACTTCTTTGACTATTCTCACTGGAACTTTTTCTGCTCTTTTCTTCTTCTCAGCTTCAGCTTGTTTCCTTTCTTCTTCTTCTTCTTCTTCTTCTTCTTCAATTCTTCTCCATTTTTCCTCTTCAGCTTCCCTAATTTTTCTGCCCAATATATATCAGAAGCATTAGCAACAAAAGCCTTAGCATTTAACATATCTTTCTCCATAAATTCTTTATCTGGGCAAAAATTGTCCCAACTGAAACCTTCTGGAAATTTTTCATCATCTTGATCTGCCAAACACACTTTACTGTCCGTTGGAATGTATTTATCCCAGCTGAATCCACCATCCTTTCCCTGATTAACCAAACACGCTCTCTTTGAATCTTCAATTTCTTTTCTACCATGTTTAGTTTGAGCCTGTTGTTGTTGATATGGCTGTTGTGTAACTTGATGATAAATCACCTTTTTATAGTAGTCGTTGTTTCCGAAAGGATTTTGAGCTCCACTCGCTTCACGATTTGTGCACCCCCTTTTGAAATGTCCCTTTTCCCTGCAACGAAAACAAGTAACTTTGACTTATCAAAACCTAAAGTTGAAACATGTGCCTCGCGAAAATCATCTCTGCCTGTAATTTGTTTGAATTTTTCAGCCCGTCTCAACACACTAGCCATGCACCATTTTATATGCATTAATTCCATCTATTCAGCATCAATTTGATCGTAATCCTCCTTCGTGAGCATTGGATTCCCGATCCTTCCTGCAACTAATCCTCCATAGGATTCAAGCACTGTCACCAACAAAGACATGTGACTTTTAGCAACTTCCTCAGTATAATTTTGATCATTTTCAAGTTTTAAGGCGATGTTGCATTGAAGAACTCTGCCACTCCTCGTTGTAGAAAACTATGGATCAAATGTTGGAAATGAAGAGAATCCTGTTGTGCTGCTTAATCCCTGAGATAAACTTTCAGAAGAACCTTTTTTATTAAAAGCAGTTTCAACCTTTGGAGAAAAATTTGTCTTCTCACTAACACCACTTTTGAAATACAAACCGATATCTTGTTCTCCATCATAATTCTTCATCCGAGCAATCTTTCTCGGCTCCATCTCTTGAGCTTCAAGATGTTTAATGAACTCACCTAATGTTAACTTTTTATATTCCTTTCGATTGTTTCTTAACATCATCAGATACGTTCCCAAAATATCATGTGACGCATCCGCAAGTTTCTCAATCAGCTCATCAATATCCTTTTTGATGCCTAACTTCGTCATATTTCTCACCAAGTTAAAATATCTTTCAATAATCTGCTTGGTGTTTTCTGATTTCAAACCAATGAATAGATCAAATTCTTTCTTCATGAGTGACATCTTGTTCTTGAGCATATCATCACTTCCCAGAAATTTTGCTTCCAATTCATTCCAAATCGAATACGCACTTCCATCATGTTGAAGCAGAATCAAAATGTCCTCTTTAATCGCTTGCTGTAACAGACTCACCATCAATTTCTCATCTCTATACTTCTTTTTCTCATCAGCACTCAGTTCTCTGATTGGCATTAACTGATTACCGTTCTTTGTTGGCCTTTCATATGGAATTTCAGTATGTTCCCAAGCATCCAAATGATAAGCTTCAACCCAGTTACCAAACCGTTCGGACCAACCGTTATAATCATCAATATCCAAAAGCTTAGGCGGTTTTTGTGAAGTCCCCGTTTCATTTTCAAGCAATGTGGTCTGAGTAATGTTCATTGGACCAGCAAAGGCATTGTAGAACTCGTTGTCCATGTTTCAATTTTTCAAAAGTTCACAACTTTTCAAGTTTTCAAGCGAAATAACACGAATGTACTTCATGCGAAATCTCTGTTTGAAGCTTTGAAACGGAATCAACAATTACAATTTCAAACAGAATATGCACGCTGGAGCGGAATCACAAGAATTTTCCAAGCGGAATCAGATGATACTTCAAGCGGAATCAGATGATACTTCAAGCGGAATCTCTGTTTCGAGCGAGATCAGATGAAATGTACAAGCGAAATCAATTTTTCAAGCGGAAACAAGAGCCGATTTCAAGCGAAATCATTGTGACGTCATCTTTTTCGAAAACGATTTCAAGCGAAATAGTAAAAATATCAAGTTTTAGTTTGATTTTTATCGTGAAACTTTCAAGGATTTGTTAATACATGATTGTGAGTGATCTGTGAAAAATTGAGCTGATTTTACCGTGGAAAAAATTTCAATTTTAAAGAAAAAGGTTGTAACACCTCGAAATTTTGCGTCCTATAATGTATTGACACATGTCATAAGTGTGAACGTGATAACAAATACCATAGAGGGACTAAAGTTGACAAACATAGAAAGTATGTGAATTCGAGGGTTCAAAATGTCAACAAGGGATAAATATACTTTACTGTAACCCTACATGATGCTCGTACCTTCAAACGAATGAATCATGGATCATACGGAACTAAAAGTGAAAGAAAGTGAGAGATTACAAACTACAGGGGTTAAATGTGTCAACATGTTTAAGTTGTACCTCTGAGTGACCTTTTAGCAAACCCGAGGCTTTGTAATGGTAAATTATGCTCACTAGAATACATGACAAAAATTTCATAAGGTTTCGTTATCGTATGAGAAAGTTATGATCAAATTCGAATACGAGGGGTTGAAAGCGTCAACGATAAAGTTTGCGACTTTCGGGTGACAATACAGTTAACCGAGGACTTAACGAAGTGGGTATATATCTTGAAGCCCTTATAAGTCAATTTGGAAGGATCAAAATGCAAGAAATGAAGTCGAAACAATGTTTTGAAAGGGCAAGGACCAAAGCTTAAAAATCAAAGGTTGAAGATTTGATCAAAAGGGGCATCGCGCGACGCGACGGTCCCTGGGGGGGGGGGGGGGGGGGGACTTCGCGTAGCGCGAGGGCATATCTGATCTGAAATCTTTGCTTCATGCCTGCCTTTCTCATTCAAACCGACTTAGAACCATAAATGGGTGCCCCCTACATGCTTTAGAGCCCTTAGGGACACTTGTTGATGATCAATGATTAGTTGTAGCCTTGGTTGTCAACAATCTAGTGACTTATAAGCACTATATAAGGCCTTCATGTGCAACATTGTGTTCACAAC
This sequence comes from Helianthus annuus, assembly GCF_002127325.2. Lineage (NCBI taxonomy): Eukaryota > Viridiplantae > Streptophyta > Magnoliopsida > Asterales > Asteraceae > Helianthus > Helianthus annuus. The sequence goes on along the minus strand of NC_035435.2, from coordinate 50,044,799 downwards.
TTCAATCTGCAATTGTGAAGACTTCTGGAGCTCCAAAGCAGAACCAAGCCATCCCTAGTCGTGAATAGGACTTTGGTAAGCACCCTTAACCTTTCTTAGTTAAGTTTTTGCTTAGTTATAGCTTAAAAGTCAAACCGTCGTAATTAACGGTTGACTTAACGATTAATCACAAATGGTCCAGTGATTAGCCGAATCAAAGGTAGTTATATGTTGGTAATTATGTGGGCATTAAACCCTTAAAAGGGCACCCTATGATTCCCACTCTAACTAGTTCAAATGTCGGGTCAAAGTTGCATAGAAAAAGTCAACAGAATGCTAATTTTCGATTGAATGCATAATTAACAATGTAGATGGCATGTAACCTATTTTATCACTCATATAACTTGATAATAAGTATTAGAACTGGTCTAAACTTGTTTTGATACGACCATTTGCTATTTTGACCCGGTTCGGAACCAAAAGTCGCAGAACTTTGAATTTTGCTTTGACTTCAGTTCTGACCCGATTTGGTATGTTTTAGATATGTCTTAGGACTCTCTTAGGACCAGGTTACATGATGGTATAACCCTCTGTAGCTGGTCTGTTGTTTTTCCGAGTCGTCGACACATTTCCGTTATATGCTTAAAGTTGACCATAATGCCCTTTCGACCTTAAAAACGAGAATTTTAGATATGTGAAAAGGACAATAACCTTAGTTACTAATTTCTAAACATGTCCCTAAAATTTCATGTCAATCCAAGGTCTAAATAGGAGTTATGCTAAAAAGCGCCATTAAGAAAACTTTAATGATTAATCGGCGCAATTAGCATAAAGCCTATCTAAACCCAAATTTCGACACCAAACCTTTTACACCCTGTAGTAATATAATATTTTGGGATTTTTAAAGATTTTTAATTATTTTTAACCTGCGCATAACCTGCGGTTATGGCGTTGATTCGGTAAATACTGAATATACCCTTTTCGGACATAAAATGAGTTCTACATGGTATTTTGACACGAATCCAGTTGCTACTGATTTTAAATAATAAATAAAGTATTTTGAACTTTATAACTTATTCAAAAAACTCAGATTTCCTGTATAACCCGGAAATCGCTTAAAACGACGTTATACGCGTATTAAACGCATAGTTTGGGTTTAAAACCATTTTTGACATAAAGGCTTATTGCCTACTGATATAACTTGTTAAAAATAAGTGGTTTTACTGATTACTTCAGACCCGAACATCAGAAGTATAAATAATTCTCTTTAATAATCTTTAAAATGACCAAAATACCCCTACGGGGCGTATATTGGGGTTAAACTCGTTATGGGCATAATAGAAGGTATCCTACTGATACCACAACCTCTTCGGAGCATATTAACTTAGGAAACCTGTGTAGGACTCTTACGGTTACCCGTTACGCCATTTACGCGTTCGGTTCGGTTTATGTAACTAGTTTATATAAATTAGCCGAAACGGGTCGAACCTTGTCGTTTTTACCTCAAAATCCAGAATGTGTTTAGTTTACCCATAATATACAAGTCTCCGAACTTGCTGGGTCCAAACCACATTCCATTCCCGGTTTTCTCCTTTCATGCGATTAAACCGTAATTATCCTTTGAAACTAACCGGTCTAAACTTAGGCAAAATTAAAGACCCGTTAGGATTCTAATAGGTTATTATAAACCTTCGTTCCAGAATAGGAGACCAGTAAAAGATACTTGCATTTGCTTGTTGTGGTTATTACTTGCTCAGGTAAATACTTTTAACTTATTTTCTCTTATACGGGCTTGGGGTACGGTATATAAAATACCGCTTGGTCGGGCAATTGACCCTAACTCATTAGTAGTTGGGTATTATCAATGTGACCTGTTTAAAAATATGGTTTTGTTTGTTTTACGCCTTTGGGAGCTTAATGACCATGTCTCGAATATCCTTGGCATTATATTACGAAATGGCCATGACCTTGACACGCGGGTGTAGGCGTACACCCGACAATGTGTCCATATTTATAAAGGTATGACCGTTGGTTTTCCCGCCACGGTTTTATACTTTGTGGGGTGTCAATTAACCTTAAACCCGGCACGAACCGGGCGACTGAACGCATAATGAACATGTAGTTCTTTTACAAGATTAAATTTGATTAATTATCCCAAGTCATAAAAGTTTGTGCCTCGTGCATTCAAATCAATTTTATTAAACTTTTTAAAAGTGTCGGTTGAATGTATTTACCAGTGTAAACTGACGTATTTTCCTCAAAAAGATTAAATGCAGGTTCTACACGAAATAGGCTGGCCACTCCTTAGCATCGTTAGAGTCTCACAAGCCTGGATGCCACTATCTGTTGAACATTATTTCCTATTTTATTTTTGATCCCCTGTGGATTATTTCGACTACTTGTGATACTTAGATATTACATTCGATGGTTGAAATATATCTATCTTTATGCTTCCGCTGTGCATTTAAATATTGTGTGGTTTGACTATATTGTTGCCAACTACGTCACGGTAATCCCCCCACCGGGCCCACCGGTGAAACGTGTGGAAATCGGGGTGTGACAAAGGTGTAGAAAACAGAAAACACAACTGAAATGGCAAGAACTCTTCCTCCTGAGCTATGATACCACTTGTAGGATCGTTTTCAAACCCGAATGAGTCGATCAGAAGAGTTTTTCACCAAAACAAGAGGCGGAAACAAGTGTTTTGGTGCTACTTCAGTTGTATTGTCACACCCCCAAAATACCACTTAGGGAGTGTCCCTGATAGGCGTGTGACGAACCAGCAATGAGCCACTAATTACATAGAACCCATACATGTTTCTAAAATAAAGTTCTTGATTAATAATAAAACACCATCCAAGTTCAAAAGAAAACCAAAGTATTCAGCAGAAGCAAAACCAAACGAAGTTAAATAGTTTAAAACCAATATAAAGTATCAACAAATCAGAACACAAATCCCTCCAATCGACCCATGAGACTCCAACTACTCCAGACAGCAAGTTCCAATGTAAACAGCTAACGACCTACAAGCATGCAAACAAGTGTGTCAGACTACGCTGGTGAGTTCAAGGTTTTGTTACCGAGTTTAGTTTATCAGATGTATATACAAAACAGTTTATCAATTTGATTTGATGTTGTTATTAACTCGATTACCGAAATGGCTACAAGATGTGTTTGCCCAACCCCAATGTCTCTATCAAAACATTGGTCATGCTTTAAGGAAATTAGTTCACGCCCGACCTCCCTGAGACGGTGTGAGGGTGCCAAACCTAATAGCGCTATCAACTAATAACCTTGTTGCCTTCCCGGCAACTGTCGGTAGATGTAAGGGGTCTTATATGATAGAACTGAGTAATAACCAACATCCCAATAACCTGCATTCCCCCTGGAACGTTACCCAATATCCCTTCCCGGGATGCATGCTTGGAAAAGAGCAGTGAACTCACCTTAGATTTGCTCGGTATTTAACAAGTTACTTTACCCGTTCCAAGTTGGTCAATCAAACCCTAATGTTGTTACCAGTGACAAATCAGTTTCGTATACTCACAAATTACGTATTCCACATTCACGTTACACAAGTAGCACCATATAATATCATGCAAGTTGTAACATTTATTCATGCAACTCAGCAAATCATAACACACATCAACGTGTCATAAAATAGGTGTTCGAATCCCATACCATTTGGTTACATGGCCACATCCTTTAATCAGATTACAATACTCAACATTACTCATTCAAATGTGTGCTCTATTCCGTTCGAGACCCAACCCGGAGTATATAACAGCTAATGTGCGGCCCAACAGTCAAAGGCCCATCAGTATAAATCCCAAACCCAATGAACAGTCTTGTGCAACTCGTTAAATGACAAGGACCAATCAATAGTGTGTGTGTGCGACGGGCCAAAGGCGTGCGACCCATTGTGTATACCCAAAACTAAGTATGAATTCATTGAACCAAAATAGTGGCCGACACTGATAGCTTATTGGACCTTTAACTCTTGTCATGTGATCTTGAGAGAGTTATCATTTGATTAAACCAACATGTGATACTGACAAGAAATTAAATGTTGTTAAATATTTCTAAACACACTCTATTAAATATGTCCAGCATGCATGTGATAAAGTTAATTGCACAGTTCCAAAATAAGTTCACATAATAAACCACAAACAAACAAGTACCACAAGTAACACTAACCTACAAGTACCACAAACATTCAAATGAGTTATTACAATTCAGTTGTTTGATTCGTGAACCACTTGGCCCCCCTTATGGCCCAGACGAAACAGTGCGGCCCAATGTATAAGTGATCCATTATGTAGTTCATTCACAAACAGCCGAGGGGTGCGGCCCAGAAGTCATGCGAGACCCAATTCTATATTTCATCATATGTTTTCAATTCTTTGGGTAAACCGGGGTAGAATTGCATGCATTATTTCATGTTATACAACAGTAACTCACCTTATTATTTTATCTAATTGTTTGTGTAGTACAGCTATACACATCCTATTAACATATTACCTATGATTCTTTTTTTTTAAACAACAACAGTGGTTGACAACCTATTTAAGCATAAAATTCCTATTGGGCCAATAACCTATATTCACATGCAACTGAATTTGCATTTATTGCTTTAATGGTATCATTCATAATTTGCATTCTCATGGTTATGATTAACATAGCCGACATCAGTTTCTATTTCAATTTCTATGTCAGTTTATTATTGGACCATTACTCATCCTACAACAATCATCATGAAGTCACATAACATGCAAAAATCAAGACTATACATACACATCGTCATCTACTCGTAATTAACAATAACATAAAGAAAATCAAGATTTACTAACCGGGACCTTTGATTGACAGAATGATATCTACACGAGGAGGATATCTACACGAGGAGGATATCTACACGAGGAGGGGGGTTTCTTGAGTCGCAAATCAGGGAAAACAATAGGGTTTTTGTATGTGTAATATCATGATACGTGACCCCATATCTATACAACTAGAATTTGTAGACAACTAGGACTCATGGCCAGCCCTTAATTAATTACCCACTTGGGCTCTACCAAACCCAATCGTAAGCCCAGAGAATAAAGTGTTGGGTTTGTTTGGCCATTAATTGAGATTGGTCTTTTGGTTGAGATTGGGCTTATGAAACTCAACCTAGAATAACCCGTATGCATGGCCCAATTATAAACTAATCGTGTGTCAAGACGCGGCCCAAAAAAAGAACGAGTTATAATACTAGCGCGACGCATTCATTCACAACGGAGAGAGATGAATAATAAGAAATTAGAATCACGGAAATAAACAACACTGACCTCGGAAGTTTGGGTTGTCACATCATCCCTAACTTGAAAGAAATTTCATCCCGAATTTGACAAGTAAGCACAGATGAATGAAGTGATAAATCAAGATTGTTGCGGATTTTCCTCAGGTGCCACATCATCCCCAACTTGATTGGGAATTTCATCCCGAAATTCACTAGTTGCATTAATCTTAGGTTCACCAGGCCGGGACTTGTTCTTTGGGAATAAATGTGGATACTTGAGCTTCATCTGATCCTCGCGTTCCCACGTGAACTCCGGTCCACGCCTTGAGTTCCAACGAACTCTCACAATTGGAATGCGGCTATGTTTACGCACCTTGACCTCCCGATCCATGATCTCTATCGGCTCTTCGACAAACTGCAACTTATCGTCGATCTTTAACTCTTGGAACGGCACAACCAGTGTCTCATCAGACAGACACTTCTTCAACTGCGACACGTGGAAGACATCGTGAACATTACCCAACTCAGCAGGTAACTCGAGCCTGTAAGAAACTTTACCGATACGCTCCAAAATTCTAAAAGGCCCAACGTAACGCGGATTAAGCTTGCCACGCTTCCCAAAACGCACTACACCCTTCCAGGGTGAGACCTTCAACATGACACGATCATTAACTTCAAACTCCAACGGCTTTCTACGCTTGTCTGCGTAGCTTTTCTGTCGATCACACGCTACTGCCATACGATTCCTGATTTGAACAATCATTTCGGAAGTTTCAAGAACAAGCTCAGGACCTGTGATCTGGCTATCACCCACCTCGGCCCAACAGAGAGGAGAACGGCATTTCCGCCCGTACAATGCTTCAAACGGAGCTGCCTGAATACTAGTGTGGTAGCTGTTGTTGTAGGAGAACTCTATCAACGGCAGATGTTTCTCCCAGCTCTTACCAAAATCAATCACACATGCTCGCAGCATGTCTTCAAGTGTCTGGATGGTCCGCTCACTTTGACCATCCGTCTGTGGGTGATAAGCAGTACTCATATCGAGTTGTGAACCGAACGATTTATGCATTGATTGCCATAACTCAGAAGTAAAACGCGGATCCCGATCCGAGATGATAGAAGTTGGCACCCCGTGCCTTGAAACTACCTCCTTAAGATAAACCGCTGAAAGCTGCGAGAACTTATCTGTTGCCTTGATTGCCAGAAAATGCACTGACTTCGTGAGACGGTCAACAATCACCTATATAGTATCATTTCTAGCCTGAGTCCTTGGTAAACCTGTAACGAAATCCATGGCGATCTGCTCCTACTTCCACGTGGGTATCTTTGGCTGCTCAAGTAGACCCGCGGGCTTCTGATGCTCCGCTTTGTCTTTAGCACAAGTCAAACATCTGCTAACATAAGTTGCTATGTGAGCTTTCATGCTAGGCCACCAATACGTAGTCTTCAGGTCGTGGTACATCTTATCCGAACCAGGATGTACTGAGTAGCGAGACTTATGTGCTTCCTCCATTACAAGTTCTCGTAAATTGCCATAGAATGGGACCCAGATGCGTCCGGTTACGTAGTAGGCGCCGTCTCCCTTTTGTTCTAACCGTTGCCTTGAGCCGCGTAGTGCTTCAGCCCTGACGTTTTCGGGTTTCAACGCTTCTACCTGAGCATCTCGTATCTGGGAAGGAAGACTAGATTGAATGGTGAGTTGTAATGCTCGCACACGCTTAGGTGCAGTATCCTTTCGACTGAGAGCGTCGGCCACAACATTTGCTTTTCCCGGATGATACTTGATAGCACACTCATAATCGTTCAAAAGCTCTATCCAACGCCGTTGCCGCATGTTCAAATCCTTCTGGTCGAAGATATGCTGAAGGCTTCTGTGATCGGTGTAAATGGTGCATTTGGTACCGTACAGATAGTGCCTCCAGATCTTCAACGCAAATACCACAGCTCCTAACTCCAAGTCGTGAGTCGTATAATTCTTCTCGTGTACCTTCAACTGTCGAGAAGCATATGCTATCACCTTGTCGCGCTGCATCAACACACAACCGAGACCCTGAATCGAAGCATCACAGTAAACCACAAAATCTTCCGTACCCTCTGGTAGAGACAAGATTGGTGTGCTGCACAATTTCTGCTTCAAAAGTTGGAAAGCATCTTCCTGCTTCGCTCCCCAAGAATAAACTACGTTCTTCTGCGTCAAGGAGGTAAGAGGTTGAGCAATTTTCGAGAAATCCTGAATGAACCGACGATAGTACCCTGCAAGACCAAGAAATTGTTGCACCTCCGAAGGATTCTTCGGTGCCGCCCAATTCCTAATAGCATCGATCTTAGCAGGATCCACGTGTATCCCCTCTTCGTTAACAATATGCCCCAGGAAGTGTACCTCTCGAATCCAGAAGTCGCACTTAGAAAACTTCGCGTAAAGTTGCTCCTTCCTCAGGAGCTCCAAGATAAGACGTAGATGTCGCTCATGGTCCTCCTCGTTCTTGGAATAAATCAAGATGTCGTCGATGAAAACAATAACAAAGTCGTCGAGATACGGTTTGCATACGCGGTTCATAAGATCCATGAAGACCGCGGGTGCGTTAGTCATTCCGAACGGCATAACCAAAAACTCGTAGTGGCCATGCCGCGTTCGAAAAGCTGTCTTTGGTACATCCTCCTCCCTAACTCGTACCTGGTGATAGCCCGACCTTTAGTCGATCTTGGAATAAAAACTCGACCCTTGCAGCTGGTCAAACAAGTCGTCAATGCGTGGTAAAGGGTAACGATTTTTGATTGTCACCTTGTTGAGCTCACGATAATCTATGCACATCCGAAAGGACCCATCCTTCTTCTTCACAAACAGTACTGGGGCTCCCCAAGGCGAAGATCTAGGTCGGATAAAACCCCTATCCAACAGCTCTTGGAGTTGATTCGACAACTCCTGTAACTCTCCTGGCGCAAGACGATAAGGAGCACGAGCAATCGGGGCTACTCCTGGCGCGAGGTCGATCTGAAATTCCACCTGACGATGTGGAGGTAAGCCAGGGAGTTCTTCAGGAAATACATCGGGAAATTCACGAACCACTGGAAGATCCTCGATCCTTCTCTCATCAGACTGCGAGTCAGAAACAAGAGCTAAAAGAGCAGGGTAGCCCTTGCGTAAGCACTTCTGAGCCTTCATTGCCGAGATAATACCAACCATGGCACCACTATGATGACCCTGAACCGATAAAGATTCTCCGCTAGGGAGTGGAATACGCACGATTTTCTCCTTGCAAAGAATTTCCGCCTGGTGCTTGGACAACCAATCCATGCCAACGACTACGTCAAAACTTCCAAGAGTAACAGGGAGTACGTCAATGTCGAACACTTGACCCATGAGATCGAGTTTACGACCAAACAGAACATGAGAAGCCTCTATCGATATACCATTAGCTAGTTCTACTATATGTTTAGTGACAAGAGGCGTAGGACTCAATCCTATACGACTACTGAACTCCAAAGATACGTAACTGTAATCGGCACCAGAGTCGAATAAAACAGAAGCAAAGATGTCGTTTATCAAAAACGTACCAGTCACTACGTTGCCATCATTCCTAGCTTCCCCAGCTCCAATAGTGAACACCCTCGCGTGTGCACCATTTCCTCCATTGCCCCCATTGTTATTGTTCCTGTTGTTATTGTTCCCAGCATTGTTGTTATTGGCATTCTGATTCAGCTGAGGGCAATCCCGCTTGAAGTGGCCCTCGTCCCCGCACTGGAAACACACTTTCTTAACACCCTGATTTTGCTGTGGTTGTTGCTTTTGTTGTCGCTGGTGCTGCTGGCTTTGCTGCTGCTGCTTTGGCTGTGGGGCTCTACAGTCTTTGGCCTCATGGCCCACTTTCTCACATCTACAACAAGTTCGGACACACTGCCCATAGTGATGATAGCCACACTTGCTGCACTGTGGCTTCTTTCCCACATAAGAACCCTGATTCTGATTGCTGCCCTGGCCTTGATTAACTGAAGAAGACTGACTGAAACTGCGGTTGTGGTTGTTATCGGACCTTTTCTGGGATTGACCTGCACTGGTTGCTTTATCGGTATCGTTCCACTTGCGTTTATTATTACTAGCAGGTGTGGTGGCTGTAGCAGTCGAAGTAGTAGCAGAAACACGTGGCGGCAAATTGTTACGTTCGACCTCTTGGTCAGTAATCTTATGTGCTAAACGGATGATACGGGGCAGATTGTCTAGGTTTGCAGCAGTAACGTACCCCTTAACAGCTGGTGCTAAGCCCTTGAGATACAACTCGATTCGCCGGGGTGGAGGTCGAGACAGGTTAGGGCACAAAGTTGCTAAATCATTGGACCTCCTCGTGTATGCTTCGATCTCAGATCCCTCCATTTTCAGATTATAATACTCGTTCTCCAGTTTCTGAATCTCATCACGAGGACAATACTCCTCCCTCATCAACTCCTTAAAGTCATCCCAAGTGGTGGCATTCGCCATTTCGATACCCAACATCTGCACCTGGGCATTCCACCACGTCAGGGCACCATCCTCAAGCGTGCCCGTAGCATACTTCACTCTGTCCCCAGCAGGACAATTACACATCGCGAATACCGCCTCCGCCTTCTCAAACCATCGCAGAAGTCCTACAACCCCTTCAGTCCCACTAAAGGTCTGTGGCTTGCAATCCATGAACATCTTGAACGTACAAACAAGTGGAGCAGGTGGATGGTTTTGATTCGCAGGTTGGCCTAAAACGAAAGAACGTATAACGCACAGGTGAGATTCGAGTACACGACACAAGGATAGAAAATAATTGGCACATATCGTACCAGCCTGGTAAGCCGCTAGAGCTTCAGCTACACGAGTGTTGATCAGGTTGGTTAATTCGGCCTGCGTCATAGCAATGTGACCACGTCCACCACCTCGGCCTCCTCCACGTCCACTCATGGTTCTAAATAAGAGAAGGGAACTATCTTAAGGGTCGAAACGAGGTAAAATCAAGTCTCACGTTAAAATCTACAACTATCAAGTTTACACACAATAGGGCAGAATCCTTCTCACGTTCGTTAAGCCTCACTGGGACTTACATACACCTTACGTTATTATTATGTGTGCACCCATAGTAATAAGGTAATTTGCATGCTCATCTCAGTGCCTCTTAACTTGCGCTAAAAGTTTCCCCCCGCATTCAAATAGCCAAGCAGTGGGTGCTACAGAATCATGATTCACAAAAGCCGAAGGGTAGTGCTACACTATCAAATCTAGTATGTCGTTTTCGTGTAAGTTATAAGTATGTAACTACTAATCAAGTAATGCATAAAGTAAACAGAAGACGAACCTTGCAATCTGGAGCTGAGTGTCATGGTCGATTCTCGAAGTTGTTCGGTTATAGTCTGGTTTTATAAAAACGTTTTTAAAACCAAGTTCACTATAACCAGTGGCTCTGATACCAAACTGTCACACCCCCAAAATACCACTTAGGGAGTGTCCCTGATAGGCGTGTGACGTACCAGCAATGAGCCACTAAATACATAGAACCCATACATGTTTCTAAAATAAAGTTCTTGATTAATAATAAAACACCATCCAAGTTCAAAAGAAAACCAAAGTATTCAGCGGAAGCAAAACCAAACGAAGTTAAATAGTTTAAAACCAATATAAAGTATCAACAAATCAGAACACAAATCCCTCCAATCGACCCATGAGACTCCAGCTACTCCAGACAGCAAGTTCCAATGTAAACAGCTAACGACCTACAAGCATGCAAACAAGTGTGTCAGACTACGCTGGTGAGTTCAAGGTTTTGTTACCGAGTTTAGTTTATCAGATGTATATACAAAACAGTTTATCAATTTGATTTGATGTTGTTATTAACTCGATTACCGAAATGGCTACAAGATGTGTTTGCCCAACCCCAGTGTCTCTATCAAAACATTGGTCATGCTTTATGGAAATTAGTTCACGCCCAACCTCCCTGAGACGGTGTGAGGGTGCCAAACCTAATAGCGCTATCAACTAATAACCTCGTTGCCTTCCCGGCAACTGTCGGTAGATGTAAGGGGTCTTATATGATAGAACTGAGTAATAACCAACATCCCAATAACCTGCATTCCCCCTGGAAAGTTACCCAATATCCCTTCCCGGGATGCATGCTTGGAAAAGAGCAGTGAACTCACCTTAGATTTGCTCGGTATTTAACAAGTTACTTTACCCGTTCCAAGTTGGTCAACCAAACCCTAATGTTGTTACCAGAGACAAATCAGTTTCGTATACTCACGAATTACGTATTCCACATTCACGTTACACAAGTAGCACCATATAATATCATGCAAGTTGTAACATTTATTCATGCAACTCAGCAAATCATAACACACATCAACGTGTCATAAAATAGGTGTTCGAATCCCATACCATTTGGTTACATGGCCACATCCTTTAATCAGATTACAATACTCAACATTACTCATTCAAATGTGTGCTCTATTCCGTTCGAGACCCAACCCGGAGTATATAACAGCTAATGTGCGGCCCAACAGTCAAAGGCCCATCATTATAAATCCCAAACCCAATGAACAGTCTTGTGCAACTCGTTAAATGACAAGGACCAATCAATAGTGTGTGTGTGCGACGGGCCAAAGGCGTGCGACCCATTGTGTATACCCAAAACTAAGTATGAATTAATTGAACCAAAATAGTGGCCGACACTGATAGCTTATTGGACCTTTAACTCTTGTCATGTGATCTTGAGAGAGTTATCATTTGATTAAACCAACATGTGATACTGACAAGAAATTAAATGTTGTTAAATATTTCTAAACACACTCTATTAAATATGTCCAGCATGCATGTGATAAAGTTAAATGCACAGTTCCAAAATAAGTTCACATAATAAACCACAAACAAACAAGTACCACAAGCAACACTAACCTACAAGTACCATAAACATTCAAATGAGTTATTACAATTCAGTTGTTTGATTCGTGAACCACTTGGCCCCCCTTATGGCCCAGACGAAACAGTGCGGCCCAATGTATAAGTGATCCATTATGTAGTTCATTCACAAACAGCCGAGGGGTGCGGCCCAGAAGTCATGCGAGACCCAATTCTATATTTCATCATATGTTTTCAATTCTTTGGGTAAACCGGGGTAGAATTGCATGCATTATTTCATGTTATACAACAGTAACTCACCTTATTATTTTATCTAATTGTTTGTGTAGTACAGCTATACACATCCTATTAACATATTACCTATGATTCTTTTTTTTTTAAACAACAACAGTGGTTGACAACCTATTTAAGCATAAAATTCCTATTGGGCCAATAACCTATATTCACATGCAACTGAATTTGCATTTATTGCTTTAATGGTATCATTCATAATTTGCATTCTCATGGTTATGATTAACATAGCCGACATCAGTTTCTATATCAATTTCTATGTCAGTTTATTATTGGACCATTACTCATCCTACAACAATCATCATGAAGTCACATAACATGCAAAAATCAAGACTATACATACACATCGTCATCTACTCGTAATTAACAATAACATAAAGAAAATCAAGATTTACTAACCGGGACCTTTGATTGACAGAATGATATCTACACGAGGAGGATATCTACACGAGGAGGATATCTACACGAGGAGGGGGGGTTTCTTGAGTCGCAAATCAGGGAAAACAATAGGGTTTTTGTATGTGTAATATCATGATACGTGACCCCATATCTATACAACTAGAATTTGTAGACAACTAGGACTCATGGCCGGCCCTTAATTAATTACCCACTTGGGCTCTACCAAACCCAATCGTAAGCCCAGAGAATAAAGTGTTGGGTTTGTTTGGCCATTAATTGAGATTGGTCTTTTGGTTGAGATTGGGCTTATGAAACTCAACCTAGAATAACCCGTATGCATGGCCCAATTATAAACTAATCGTGTGTCAAGACGCGGCCCAAAAAAAAGAACGAGTTATAATACTAGCGCGACGCATTCATTCACAACGGAGAGAGATGAATAATAAGAAATTAGAATCACGGAAATAAACAACACTGACCTCGGAAGTTTGGGTTGTCACATGTATTCACTTTAAACTGTCGTTTTTATTGATAAGAAAACCTTTTACAATCACGATGACACTTCGGCAGCACTTTGTGGCAAACCGGAAGAATTCGATTCTGATTTCGCTCCAAAGACACCTATTTATAAGCGATGTGATTTCGCTTGAATACATTTCAAGCAGAATCACATGTTACAATCTCGAGCGAAATCAACAACTTTAGTTTGGAGCGGAATCAGAATGATCCGATTTCGCTTGAAAGGACAAGTGGTCATTTCAAGCGGATCACTTACAATTACAACTTTCTTGATTCCCGAGCCCTAATCTACCTATTTCTATACAAGACTCGATAAAGACGAAGTCCACAGACGGATGCACCAACACGTTCCATCCCTTAAAACACTTCTCTACTTTTAAGGCTACCCTCCATACTTTATTACGCACAAACTTTACGTAGTCGGCCCATTACCACCAAAGCCTTTTTGAAAACATAAATCCTACCATTCCAGTTTTTCCACAAAGAAGCAATTTTCTACAAACATGTGATTCTACTAATATGCCTTAAAATCGATAAAACTTTTCTTACAACCTACAGTGCCGGCCGCACTTTTCATCAAAATATATTCGATTTTATATGCAAACTTTTCTTCTTAGCTATCATCCTTTTAAAATACTTCTCCCATCGAGTTATCAACTTGGTCTAACTCAGGTGTAACGCCCTGCTTCTTCGTTCTTTCCATAATTAGAAAGCGTTGTTTGTATTTCTATTTTTGGAATTCTTGTATTCTTGTAATCGTCATTTCGTTGTAATATTTGTAAAATCCTAGACTTATATCATAAATAAAATTCGTATTTCTTTAAATTCATGTTATACATACTTCATACATGTTCATACGTTTGGAATAATCATACATGTGATACTTTATTCGTAATTCATGCGAAACGTGTTAAACTTACAAATACTTGACATACGTGCTCAATTCATGCGAATACGATACTTATTCTCGACATCCATACTTATTCATACTTGTGTATTATTTATTTTTATGTTTTAATTGCATAAAACTATAGGTGTCACACCCTGTCTTTTGCGGAAGCGTATGCGTGTGACTTGATCAGTTTTCATTGCATTCGATCATAACAAACAACTACATGATTAAAATAAGTGATGTTCATCCATTCACAAGTTTAAAACATTACAAGGAATAAGTTGTTTTAAGTTTCCAACCAACACAAGTATTAAGTTTAAGTTACAAACCATCATAAGATTCAAAGTTCCACAAAAGGACTTGTTTAACAAAAGACTAGTTTCACGAGGCTTTGCATCCTATATCTCATCAAGGATGAGATATACGAATCAAACCCTCCAAAAATGGATGACATCTAGACATGAAATTCATAGCTTGAAAACAACACCAGCGCCAAAGATCCATCTATTTTCCTGAAATACATGTAAGTTGAAAACATCAACAAAAGTTGAGCGAGTTCATGTGTTTTTGTGTATGCACATCAAATGAATCTCAAAAACATTTGAAATTCAGTTTGTAAGTAGGTATGTAAAGTGTCTATGAACATGTTGATCATTAATGTTTTGCAAGGACATTAATATATGTGACGACATAGGAGGTACTCAACCCGAGTAGGCAATTTTTAATGTCGGTTCACTCCCGACAGGGACACAACAGCACTCTAAGTGGTCACCCCTGGACCGTGAGTGGGGCTCGCCCATACCCATTAGATCTAACCTTTGTTCCGTGGTCCTTAAAAGGATTAATGGCACCTCAGTTACAGCCTATGCTCACATGATCTAAGAGTTCATTCCATAACTTATTCATACCCAAGTTTGACATGTATTTCCCCCCGAAAGTTGTAAACCGAAAACGTTAACAGAAAAGGGGGACATGAACTCACAAGTTTGCGTCCGTGCTACGTGCGTACTCAAATGCGTTTTCCTGGGTTTGTCATGCAACCTACAATCGTGCTAGGTTTTGTTAGACGCTTCGGTCTTATAACGGTTCTTAGTCTTAATCACTTACTAAGACTTGTTTTGGATTTGTTTTTGTTTTAAGTTGCATTTTTGGTGTATGGTGTCTTTATATAATTCCTCACAATTATATAAAATTCAAAGTTTAGTATATTAGTTAAAATATTATATTTTAACTTATATTATTTGCATGCATTGCATGTATGTCATTTAAGGGATTCGTTAAAAATAATATATATTTTTAACTCGTTTTGTCATATGGTTTCCATATACGCGTGTTTGTAGTTTTCATAACCAAAAATACTGTCTATAAAGTATTATATGGTTGTAAGTATTCCCAAGTATAGGTATACTTGTATTATGAGTATGTTGATTATTTTCCTTTGTCTTCTCATATTCATATATAATACTTGTATATGGGTAATTTTACCAAGTGTTGGTAGAGTATGTTGGTATGTATTTGTACATATAGGAGTACGTATTTTCTTGTATTCGTTAAGTATTTCATACTTAATACATACTTAATTTTTTTTCCGAATATTGTTTTTTCACAACTTAAAATCAATATTCTTGTATTCTTAAAATATATGTATTTTAAGATATGTTTATAGAAAAATATCTATATTTTTGACTTGGTAAATATAAATGTTCACATATATCTTAAAAATAAATTATTTTTAAGATCAAAGCTAGAAAAATATATGTTTTTAATTTCCACCAAAATAATATATTTTTAAGTTGTTTATGAAAATAAATATTTTCATACACTCAAAAGTTATATATTTTCAAGTTTGACAAAATATGATATATTTTTATGATAATTGTAAAAATACATACTTTGTCGTTTGTTCGGTTTTAGAAAATACCGTTACCAAGTTTGTTATAATGAAAATTAAATTCCATAATATTTATATACTTTGTCCAATATGTCCATTTGTCCGCATGTCCAATATTTGTGTACAAGATATATATTTATTTTCTTGTAATTTTTGAAAATTCTTCAATTACAATTTTTGGTATTTTGTGTGGTATACTATTTCAAGTTCCTAATTTTAGTATAACTAATACAAATAATATACACATAACACATAACTTTTGTGATCTCTAGATATATACTTTCCTAAATATACATTTAGTCATTTTTATTTTTGAAAATCAACATCCATTACTTGTAATTTTTATACCAAAATTATGGAAATTTTTATATTTAAAACCATAATCCAAGATTACTTGTAAACACCTGCTAAAAACACATTTTTTCTAAGTGTTTAAATTTTACAAAAAAATTTGCCATAGTTTCCTTACACATTTTTTCTAAGTGTTTAAATTTTACAAAAAAATTTGCCATAGTTTCCTTTGTGAAATGGAGGTTTCCATGCTTTTAACCATATCATTATCTGTAGGTCCCCATTGTAGGTCCCCTTGATGTATAGATCTTTCACAGAATTGTCAATCTAATCAAGAGTGCGGAATCCTCTTGATCAGAATATAGCAGAAAACGTGTAGGAACAGAAATCAGCAATTCACTTTCAAACTGGGTTTTCTATTGATTATCAATCTCACGAATTACAATCAATCAAAACCCTAACCAACACCAAATTCGTCCAAGCTGTAACACTCTCACGAATTCTCTCTCAAACACTGTTTTTGCTGATTAACCTAAACCCTAAAGCCTAACCTTGTTTATATAACGCAAGGTTTACAAGTTGGGCTAGGTCAAACACTCTTGGGCTGCGAATTTGTGTAAGCCCAATTCGCCCCCCATCACCCAATGTGTTGGGTTTAGTTAGCCCAAACATTACAACTAATTATTACAAAGCTAAACCCGCTAACTGTTTATCGTTTAACTAATTACAAGATATCCAAAGACCAAATCTAAGCTGTTGTCACAAATATGCACCAACAAACTCCCCCTTGACAATAGCTTCATAAAAACTGTCTTCAGTCTTCTTGCAATCTTCACGTAGTCTTCCACTCTCTTTGGTCTTTGGACAGCTTCAGCTTCAATAGCTTTTGTCAGCAACAGACTCCCCCTAAGCTGATGCATCCAATCACCAAATCTTCAACACGTTAGCACTTGAGTAAACTCCAGTTTAGCATTTGCACAGCAATCTTCAAACTCTTCAATCTTGTCTGCAATGTAGAAAGGAGGTTCTACCATGTATCCAATCAAACTCTCATCTTCTCAGCAACTTCTCAGCAACAAACCTCTTCAATCTGTATACTATAAAACAAACATCTCGAGAAACCATAAGAATTTTTCAACAAAGTTAAATAAATTATTATTTTTCAAGAGCTAGTTAAACTGTATCACAGATTAAGCAGTTTCAACTTCACCAACACGCAAAAATTTTTGTTCAACACACAAGAACCTGCATGATTTAACATTTTAAACTCACTTTCTAACATCGTCTCCCCCCATCAGTAACAAGTCCTCCAAGAATAACAGTTTTCCGTACATTAAGAATATTAAACAGAAAAAGACACTATTTTTGGATTTTTATATTTTTCTGAAAGCAAGTAAATACAAAAGAAATAAACACTCTGTTTTTGTGAGAATCACTGGTAAGAAGATCATATCAGCACAATCAAACTGTTTCACACAATTAGATAATTCTTTATTTAATTTTTCGTGAAAAGCAGTCCAAGACGATTACCAGTATGTTTGTCCACTTAAACAAAATGCATGAACATTTCAAGTACCATTACCATATGATACGTTAAGGTAATTTTATTATACTGAAATACACAAAGATTCATCGTAGTAGGTGAGTATACTGAATTCATCCGTTTTATTTTTCAACGATAGATAATTGGTGAACAGGTCAGTACTTCCGTACAGCAGAGAGACCAAAATATCTTATCGAGGGCTAAGACAGATACCATTTTTTGGTACGATTTATGCATTCTGCACTTTTTTGAATGACTCTCTATGAGAGCTTCTTCATTTTCAAGGTTTTGGCATTTTTAGCTCTTTTAAGATATCCTGGGTGTGTCTAGGTCAGCATGTATCTGGATGCAGCAGAAGGACACCCCTGATATCCCCATATGAAATAACAGTATAAAGACCCAAAACCTCAGATTTTGGCAATCTATCAACGCAAGATTTAAGGTCATTAAACCATACACCACTGATGTGTTCCCCACTCATATTCAGTTTATTTAGGTTTATATCATATTGGTAAGTTGATTATTTCATACTTTTTGCCTACTGGTACATCATATGATGAAGCTGCTATCACACTTATGCAATTTATGTTCAATTTCAGTGTGACACTCTAACTTGCTAATGTACTATCATTTCTCCTTTTTCACACAGTGATAACTCAATTTTTGATATTCTATTTTTTATGTTTTTGATTTTCTAATGTTTTTGTATTTTTTATTTTTTAAGTTATAACTTACTCCCCCTAAACACATGCACTAACTAAAATTTTTTTGGCTTAGGGAAATTTCTCCCCCTAAATTTTTGTTTTCATGGAGCAAGTTTTAAAAACACAAATTTAAAACACAAACAGACTCCCACTTTAACCTGACAATAAGTTTTCAATGTTAAAGTTTAAAATAATCATAACAATCACTGTAGTAAATAGTTCGTTACCCATGTTAACCTACTATTCACCTCAGATGCTTTACAGGAACAACCACTGTTGAACACATCAACAGTCCTTTTTGGTCATCCTGCACACACTCAACAACTTAGTTAGACTTAACAACCCAAACCTAACCGGTTTTGGGTTGACCATGTAAATCCATATAAGATGCTTCTAACCAATATCCATCACACCTTACCGGTGTCTTGGATGTTTTGTTGGTGCATCCGTCTGTCGTCTACGTCTTGTATCAAGTCTTGTATAGAATAGTTTAGATCAGGGCACGAGAATCGAGAATGTGGATTTTAGGGCTGATTCCGCTTGAAATGACATCTTGTCATTCCAAGCGAAATCAACATACTTTCTGATTCCGCTTGTATTGTTAATCATGATTTCGCTCGAATTGATGTTGTGATTTCACTTGAGTGTGTTCAAGCGAAATCAGTAACCCTATATATAGTAGTCCTTGGAGCGAATCAGTATGTTGTTCTTCCGGTTTGCAACGAAGTGCTGCCGAAGTGTTGTCAGAATTGTAAAAGTCATTCAATCAATAGAAACAACAGTTTAAAGTGATATACTAGCTGAATTGAGCTTAGTTTGTTTGTTTCCGCCGCTCAAACTGAGTTTAGCTCTTCTGATCGACTCGTTCGGGTCCGAAAACAATCCTACAAGTGGTATCAGAGCTCAGGAGGAAGAGTTCATACCAATTCAGCTGCGATTTTTTATTTCTACACCTTCTTTTTCGAATTGAATATCATTTCATGGTCAGAATCGGCTCAGATTTGCACACACTGCTCGAAATCTTGTATTGACTAAACCTTATAAGTTTCAGACTAAAATACGAATAAAACTGGTCATTTTTGAGGTTCCGCTTGCAATTGCTCGAAAGAATGATGACATCACAAATGATTCCGCTTGAGATTTGATTCTGATTCCGCTCCAAATCAGAATTCCGCTTGAAAATTCTCAGTTGATTCCGCCTGAAACAGAGATTCCGCTCAAAAATACTTGTGTTTCCGCTCGAACCGGGATTCCGCTTGAAACTTTAATCTGATTTCGCTCGAACTTGATATCCCGCTTAAACAAGAGTTAACTGATTCCGCTTGAATCAGTGTTTCTGATTAATTCGTTGATTTCGCTTGAACTGTGAAAAAGTTTAAAGTTTGATATTCCGCTTGAATAGTCTGTTTGATAATTTCTTGAAAACCGAAACATGGACAACGAGGATTTTTATAATGCCTTTGCTACCCCGATCACAGTTGCTCAGCAAACGATGTTGGAAAACGAAACGGGAACTATGCAAAAACCGCCCAAACTCATGAACATTGAGGATTTTTATAAGACTTGGGAAGAACGTTTTGAGAACTGGGTGCAAGCTAATTATCTAGATGCTTGGGAATGCATCGAGACTAAGTATGTTAGACCAATCAATGATGACGAAGATGTGATTCCTATCAAAGATCTTAGTCCCGATGAGAAAAAAAGGTATAAAAATGAAAAGATGATGATTAGCTTATTACAACAGGCAGTCAAAGAAGATATCATGGTTTTACTGCAACACACTGGGAGTGCATACTCAATTTGGAAAGCATTGCGATCTAAGTTTGTTGGTAGCCAAGAGATGATCAAGAACAAGAAATCACTTCTGAAGAAAGAGTTTGATTTATTTCGTGGTTTGAAAAACGAAAGCACAAAGGAGATAATTGAAAGATATTGCAATTTATTGGTGAACATGAAAAGAGCTAGTATCACCAAAGATAATGATGAACTGATTGAGAAACTGGCTGATGCATTACCATATGAGAAGTGGGGTACATACTTGATGATGCTAAGGAACAAGAAAGGGTTCAACAATCTTACATTGAGCAAATTTATTGAAAAGATTAAAGCCCAGGAAATAGATCAAGTGAAGATTTCTAGAATGAAAGTGTTTGATGGGGAACAAGAAATCGGGTTGTACTACAAATCAGGGTTGAATGATAAAACACCCAACATGTCACCAAAAGTTGAAACTGCTTTCAATGCAAAGAACTCATCTGGAAGTTCATCCAAAGGATCAAACAGCTACACAAGTTTCTCATCATTTCCATCATTTGATCCAAATGTTTCAACATCTAGAAATGGCAAAAAGCTTCAATGCAACATTGTGTTATATCTTGAAAATGATCAAGATTATACTGTGGAAATAGCAAAAAGCCATATGTCTTTATTGGGAACTGTTCTTGAATCTTATGGTAGTTTTGTTGTAGGTCGAATCGGAAATCCAATGCTTACTAAGGAGGATTACGACCAGATTGATGCTGAAGAGATGGAGCTGATGGACATAAAGTGGTGTTTGGCTAGCGTGTTGAGGAGGGCTGAGAAATTCAAGCAGATCACTGGAAGAGATGATCACCGTGAGGCTGGTGTTTCTACTTTAGGTTTTGACAAATCTAAAGTCACTTGTTTTCGATGCAGGGAAAAAGGACACTTCAAGAGGGAGTGCACCAATCGCGAAGCAAGTGGAGCTCAGAATCCATTCAACAACAATGATTACTACAGAAAGGCCATTTACCATCAAGTTGCCCAACAACCACCTTAACAACATCAGCATCAGGCACAAATTGCACATAGAAGGAATGTGATTGAAGATTCGGGAAAGAGAGCTTGTGTGGTTAATCAAGATGAACAGAAATCATCAACTGGATTCAATTGGGATAAATATATTTCAGCTGATGGTAAAGCTTTGGTAATAGATCAAGATGATGAGAAATTAGCCGAAGGTTTTAGCTGGGAAAATTTCACTTGGGATGATTATATTCCTGACCAAGCTCCAGTTCATACAGCTTTTGTTGCCCGAGTTGAAGAAGATAGTGATGATGATACTGAGTACTATGCAAGAAGAATGGCAGAACATCTGAAGATGATGGCCGAAAGCGACAGTGAAGATGAAAAAGCCAAGAAGAAAAAGAAGAAGATCAAGACACCAGTGAGCAGTGATGATGAAGCTCCGGTGGTGAAAAGAAAATTGAAAGAAGTTCCAAAGTTCAAAATTAATGAAAAGGTTATTGCAAAAGAGATTCTTGTGAACTGTGAAACTTGCGAGATCATGAAAAAGAAAAACAGTGAGTTGATCAACAACATGAACAGGTAGAAGGAATCTTACGATGTGCTGAACAAAGCGATGAACATGTATAATGACACAAGTGAAGAACAGGCATCTGCTATGAAAACACTTCAAGGAGCTTTCATGACTAAACAGAAAGTTGTGAACAACTACATCGAGAAGTGTGATGTTCTTGAACAGAAATTGGAGTTGCAAAGAATTGAGACTGAGATAGTAAATCGTTTGTTGAAAAGTTACTCATGTACTTCTTATGTCATTGACAGGATTTATCCAACTGTTGAAGGCATGAAGGCATTTGAAGATGATGAAGTAACTGAAGAACAGAAAGTTTCTGAAGAAAAGACTCCTGAGAAGAAGACCGAGAAGAAGAAAGACACAAAGAAAAAAACTGACAAGAAGAATTCTGGTAAGAAACAAGGTGTCAGTTACAACAAGTGTCCACCCCCGCTGGATAATGGATATTTTCCCAGAAATCCAAATGATGAAAGAGTCAAAAAGGCTACAAACTTACAGTGGGAGTCGGATTCCTCAGTCAATTTGCCAGAAAGTATTGATGTCACGTTTACATCGTCTGACACTGATCAACAATCTCAATTGATGAAGATAGTGGTGGATCATGTGTTAGATAATGATGAAACTGAGGAGTCAAAGTCGGAGTCAATTTCGGAGTCAAAGTCTGAGTCCAGCACTCCGGGTCAAAATGAAAAACAGGGAAAAAGAGTTTATTGTAATGAATCCGTGTTATCAAAATCTAATTTGAGTGATGAAACATTTAAAGTAGCTTATACTTTGAATGATTCGGACAAATTATATTCTGATGAGGAATTTCCAATAAGAGGTGTCAAAACTGAATTGATCAAAAGGGTTTTCAAACTAACAGAAATTAATACTTCTGAAATAAAAGATTTACATCTTAATGAAAAACCTAAAAAATACATCTCAAGAGTTCAGCAAAGATTAAACAAGAAAAAAGGTTATGGTTCTGGTTTCCAAAAGAAACCAAATCAGAATCGTAATTTCAAAAAGAAAGGGTTGGGATTTATTCTAACTGAAAAACAGAAAAATGAAAAATATGTTCGTGATTTTAAATCAAAAATGACATTTGTTTCAGGTACATCTTCTGAAGAAGAGAAAGAAAGGTTGTTCAGAAAGCAGTTAAACAGAGAGTTCTTTGCAAAGAAGCAAGAGGAAATGAAAAAGGTTGATCAGAGAAAGAGAACTCGAACCTGTTTCAAATGTGGTAGAATTGTACGTCTTGCAGTGAACTGTTCGCAAGCAATTCAAATCAAACAGGGAGTTTCTAAACTGAAGAACAAAGTGGTTGAGTTTGAACCACCAATTGATCGAACCAAACTATTCAAAAACTCTAAATTTGAAATTGGTGAATGTTCAAACAAGTTTTATAAGAAGAGAGCTAAATCTGACAACCAGAAATGGGTTGTTAAGAAAGCTGTTGAAAGCTTTAGCGATGATTCTGATAGATCAAAATCAGAGGAGCTATCTTCTGGTGATGAATCTGATTCCACAAAATCAGAGGAGCCACAGGTTGATTCAAAAAGTGAAGTTATTTTGAAAGATGAAAAATCAGTTTCGACTGTGGATGATGACAATTTTCCATCACTTCGGGCTGAAAATTATAAGAAGAAAATTGGTAAAGTTGAAATTTCTAACCAATTTTATAATGACAAAAAGGTTTTTGATGTTGAAAAGGCCTTTAACCCCAAGGTAAAACATATCTTTGGTAAGATGATTGATCGAAAAGTCAAAGGGGTTAAAGAGTTCTATGAGAAAAAGAGGGGAGGTAAGAAACCGAGTGATGATGACTTGGTAACACCCAAGGCTGGTCAGGCTTGGGTGGATATTTTCTTTGAATAGAAAAACCTGACTTGCCGGAGATCCTAAGTTTGTAATCGTGGATCAGGAATCGGCATCATTCTTAGTATTTGATTGTTTGTTGTATAAGTGGTACGGAGGTTTGTTTGTGCATACGTGCAAGTGGTAAATCAGGGACATTGATTTGTATTTGATTTCCTACAAATGATTGAAGACAATATGACGAACCACATCCCCATACCTACACGTGGTAAAATCAACTAAACTTATTTTCCGGAAAAACCATTTTGATTAAAAAAAACTTAAGTGTTTTGAAATCTAAAATGGGAAAATAGTTTGTTGAAAGGGGGAGTTCTGATTGTTTATGCCTAGTGGATGGCGAATTGATGCGATTTGATATTGGTTGTCTATTTCTGTACAGTTTGTTTTCAAATCTCTTTATGTGTTTGCATTTTAGGGGGAGTAGAAAATTTCAGAAAATCCAAAAACATTAGAAAATTTGAAAAAGCCAAAAACATGATAAAATCAAAAATGAGTTTTGTTGTGAAAAAGAGGAAATGATAGTACATCAGTGGACTATCACAACATGCTAAAGAAATGTAAAGTCAAAAATGTGATAAACAATCTCACTGCGGATATGTCAGTAGGTTTTTGCACATTTAGTAGATTGTGACGAGATATAAACTTAAAATTTCAAACTTGCTTAATTCGTGGGTAAACATTTCTTGGATATATGGGTAACCCCCGAAATCTCGTTTGAAAGGTCCCTCTTTCTGAGATATTAGGTCTTTATACTCAGTAATATCTGGGGCATTATTCCAGGACTTCTGCTGAATGGAAATTCTGACCTAGTCCCCGTATAATACTTTCTACAAATGCTTGAAACATAGCATCACCCTCAGCAAATTGATTAAACAATAAAATTGATAATCATTGTTGTTGAAGAAAAGATCCTCTAAAGGGGACACACCAAAAGTCGAAGCCGACATCTCTCTGCGTATACAGAAGTATCGACCTGAGCTCTCACGGCCCTCGCATCTAACCCCTTTACAGATATCATCCGTGGTATACTCACCTGTAAGACTGAATATTGGGATCTAGATACGGGAGTATATTCAAGTAGTGGGACACGCGAATAAGTTTAAGTGCTTAAAACATTAATCTCATATCTCGAAACAGTTGAATTTTGTGTGAAAATTTAAGTGGACCAGTATACTGACAATCTAGGTGAATTGTTTAATACTTAAAATGAAATGAAGCTTAACGGTGTTGGTGATTTGTCTCAAATACTGATACGATCCTCTTACACAAACTCACAAAAATATTACCTGTAAATATTTCTTTACTGCATTCCTTATAATCAAAAATCTCAAAAAGATTTTAGTGTGTTTTAGCTTAATTTTTGAAAAATCCAAAAAGATTTTCGACAACTGGTGTTGAAGAGCTGATTTTCAAAATTTCTAGTGCTAAACATGACGACGTTTGGTTTGGGGGAGTGTGTTTAAGAGTTTAAATCTTTCAAATGGTCATCAGAAAGGTTGAAATTGATATTCCTGTAAGTGGTTCGTCAGAGTCTAAATGTTAAATCATTATATGATTTCTACAAGCGGTGTCTGAGTGAATTAAAGGTTAATATCATAAAACTTATGTTTATGGTAGAGATATTGTGTAGAGAACCTGAGCTGGAGGAAAGCCAAGTCACGATCTTGGAACGGATGCTGAACCTGTCAAAGCCAGACTGTGATCCCAGTTGATTGAGAGGGGGAGTCTGAATGACAAAGAGCCAGGTTCTGATCCTAAGATTGTTTCCGTTGAGGAATGGAAAAGAGATCAACATCCGAGGGAAGGAGTTTGTTAGTGATGAAAGAAAAAGATAAGATAGAGTTTGAGGATGCTTACAGCGTCAGATACTTCAAAAAGTTTGAAGAGAAGCCCAAAGGCTGATAAAGACTGTAGATGCGAAGACTCGACACTGAAGACTCCGTCAACATCCGAGGGGGAGTCTTTTGGTGCATCCGTCTGTCGTCTACGTCTTGTATCAAGTCTTGTATAGAATAGTTTAGATCAGGGCACGAGAATCGAGAAAGTGGATTTTAGGGCACATTCCGCTTGAAATGACATCTTGTCATTCCAAGCGAAATCAACATACTTTCTGATTCCGCTTGTATTGTTAATCATGATTTCGCTCGAATTGATGTTGTGATTTCGCTTGAGTGTGTTCAAGCGAAATCAACAACCATATATATAGTAGTCCTTGGAGCGAAATCAGTATGTTGTTCTTCCGGTTTGCAACGAAGTGTTGCCGAAGTGTTGTCAGAACTGTAAAAGTCATTCAATCAATAGAAACAACAGTTTAAAGTGATATACTAGCTGAATTGAGCTTAGTTTGTTTGTTTTCGCCGCTCAAACTGAGTTTAGCTCTTCTGATCACGAGAGTTCCAATAAAATCTCGGATTTTCTGACCTTTGAAAATTATTATCTTGATACCTTCTTCTCCCATTATCAAACCATGAATTTTGAAAAAAATTTGGATGTTGTTGAATATTCGAGTTACTAAAACCCCTCTATTCGTTTCTTCTTTGAAAATTTCGATTACCAAAAGTATGGTGTCGATTTTGATATCCAAAATTTCTATTTTTACTTTGAAACTGATTTGATTTACCATTAAAATGACTAAAATGTGTAGAATTGCTTCTTGGTCTATCAAATCGTCTTGATGTTGAAGTTTTAGATTGAAAACTTGGTTGGTTATGTTGACAATCTGGTTACACATTATTATTTAAACCAACCCTAATCCCATTCTTAACTTCATCAACTTTTTGCTTACTTTCTTCAAAGGACAACAGCTCGCCACATGTCCTTTGGTGTGACATTTAGAACAAGATTTTATCTTGTAAATTCTCTTTTTGTTAAATCTCTTTTTAAATGTTTTCTTCTTTGCCTCTTCAGTATCCTCATCCGATTTATGAGGTGTACTGTTAGACTCAACAGATTCTTTCAAAGAAACTGGACTCTTTGGCAAGTCCACAGCTATCGGATCCACTACAGCTGGTGTAGTAGGCACACAATCAATTAACTCATTCTCATCAGGTAAAAAAGAGTAATCTTGATCTTTAGAAGATGAGGCTTTACTGTCACACCCCGACCACGTAAAACAACAAAACATGGCGGAATCATCGGGGAGTGTTGTAACAGAATCATTGTTTCATAACACATGGAAAAATTAAAATGTTGTTTTATTGATAAAAAGAGTTACAATGTCTTAACAAAAGATGTATAACAAAATTAACTAATCTTGCATCTTTTATTGTCACTAAGGCCCAAGTTTGCCTATGTGTATCTTGATCAATCCTATGCATCATCTCCTGAAACACATGTGAAAATAGGTACATCAGCATAAAAATGCCGGTGAGTACATAGGTTTTATTGATTTAGGATTCATGACTTATAAGTTTAGAAAAAAAGTTGTTTAACAAAAATCAGTCATGATCCTTGTAAAATGTTTTGTTTTATTAATCATTTGAAAAGCGATGATAGATATGTATAGATAAAAGAATGATTGTAAGGTTAAATGAATAACTAAGTAAAAATGAATTTGTATAAAACAAACTGTTTTTGTAAAACAATGTCTTGTGAAAAATATGTTATTCGTGTAAAAATATGTAAATCCAAATTGAATGATTTAAATAACGCTACGACATGTAATATAATACAAGCACTTATATATAGGAAGTACCAGCGGCGTACCCACCAAGCTTGTATTATATTACACACGCCTCGTTACTTAAATCACTTACCCAAACAAACCACCAATGTAAATTGCCCATGTCTAAACCAATTGTTAAATGTCATTGTGAAAACCATGTCAAAATGTCTATGTCAAATGTCAATCATGTAATGTGTAAACAAAATGTCATGTATGGCAAGTGAAATATGTTTTAACTAAACCATAGGTGAAAATGCACAAAACAAAGTATTGAAGTAAAACTCAGTTTAAATCAATGTTATGTTTTGTGGAAATGCATGCTATACTGATACAAACATCTATGCGGTATTGTGAAAATTCCATACATTCAAGCCTTGAGACAGCAGGATAACCTTAGAGTAAAGGTTATCAAAAAGAAATGTTTTCGGATTCAGTCATTCCATCCATCCAAACAAACCTAGGATTTTAGGAACGGGATTTGTCAAGTCCTATGGTACCATTACCTACTACAGAGCGGCGTGATCAATGTTAATGAATGTACATTGTCCCATTTAAACAAACCAAATGTCATACCAAAATGTAAGCATGTGATGTGAAACAAATGTACTAAGTATGATGAACATACATAACATGTGATGTGAAACAAATGTACTAAGTATGATGAACATACATAGCATGTGATGTAAAACAAATGTACTAAGTATGAACACAATGGACATGCATAGCAAAAACATAATGAAATCATGTACTAATAGTGTACTAGTGAACATAGCAAGTATATGATATGAAAACACGAAAAGCATGAAAGTAACAAGTAGGCACATGTCTTTCACCCCAAAACGTTTGGAAAACAGTAAAAGAGGGGACTATGTACTCACTTGAGGGTGCTTAGAAGTCTTGAACAACAACCAAGCAAAGCTAGAGGGATCACGGAATCAAACGGCACCCTATATAGGTAACTATATAAATAACCGGACCTAAATCGAGAGATTGGATAGTATGAGGTTTCGTAAACCAAATGAGTATTGGAACTCATATGATATGGTTTAATAAAGCCTACATTTAAACGATGTCAAGTGAAATATGCGTAAAAAGGGTATTTTGGTAATTTATATGCCTTAACATGTTTAATATTGTTGCTAAATCAGTTTAGATGTCAAAAGTTACGTTATATATGCTTAAAATGAATTTATGCGTAAAAAGGGTATTTTGGTAATTTACCTAAGGCATAAGAACTACTCATCATACAACTATTTAAACGATGTGACCATAAGGTATAACCTCGGAAGGTTATTCCCTATACAACTATGGTCACCTAAAGTGCTTGGTCGGATCCTAAAGATCGACCAAATGGGTCGGGTTCGAAAGTATAAGCGATTGTTTAGATCGCTTACCTTTACGACCCCAGACAAGCACAAATCTAAAAGTGACGAGCTAAACATGCTAGAACATGTTTAGTTAAGTGAGAAAACAGGTTTGGTATTAAAACAAACGGTTTTAATACCCTAGAGTAGTTTGGTTACAAAATACGCGAGAAAACGTATTTTGGCCGAAACTACGACTCGTCACTGAGCCTAGATAACGTGGTAGTCAGTAGGTATAGTCACTAGGGACTATAACCATCGTGATTACGCTCACGTTATGAAGTTCAAACGAACTTCGCATTGACCATAAACTAGTCAATGCAGAAAGTCAAACGCAATTTGACTTTAACGCTAAAACGAATGAAAAACACGAAAGAATACTTACAGAGGGTCCCCGCAAGATTGAATTCCAAGTATTTCTCAGGTATGAAGTGATAATCACTCCAACTTAAAGACAATCTCAGAATTCAAGTGAGGAATGAATGAAATGAAGGTGGGTATTTATAAGAGAGCTAGAGCCGTTAGGATCGTTTATCGGGAAACGAGCTTCGATCTAGACCCTCCACTTGGGCCCATGGTATTGCTAAACAATGGGGCACAAGAAAACCATCAAATTTAGCCAATGGTATTGCAAAAATTGCATTAAAACCCCTGAATTCGACCCAGATTGCAAATCTGAAGTTTCTGTCTGACAGGCTCTCGCGCCCCGCGTAAGAATTAAGCTTGGCTTACGCGGGCCGCCTGGCCAACTTTGGCAGATTGTCAAAACAGGTCCCTGCACATCAGAAACTTGCATTTCGGCTCATTTTTGACACGTCTAAGCCCCGTTAACCTCATTTCAAGGCTCTAAAATGAAGTTAAAGTATAGGGAACTCAAAACATGCAAAAAAATATCTCGGATGTTGGTTCGTTTGGTCGTACGGTTGCGTTGTTCGGTTAATTACAACGGAAGTCGTAACGAACACAAAAACGATCCAAATTAAGCGACGAATGGATTTTTCTCATGCCAAACACTAAAATAAAATATTTTAATGCTTGCATAAATTTTTGGATGTCCGGATGTATTCAGAACGTAAGTTATGCGCGAAAATGCAAACTTATGCACTTTTTGACGCTTTTAGTCCCTGAATGACCAAAAAGTTTATTTTAGCACATCGAACACCTCAAAGCCTATTTCTAAGCTATGTAAAAGATGTTTAGGGTGTTTTTAACTTATGATCATGTTCCGGAATGTTCGTTACAGTTCAAATTGGCATACTTTCGCAGTTTGTCATATTTAGTCCCTGTAAGCGAATAGACTTGATTTCGGCATACTAAACCTTCCAAAACTTATTTCTAAGTTATATAAAGGTTATTTAGGGTATGTTAAGCCTATGTCACTATTCCGGAGTGTTTGTTGCATTAAACTGGTTATATTTACGCATCAGTGCGCGTATAACCTTCCAGAAAGCGATTTGGAGCCCGAAATCGAACAAGAGTTGATATGTGCAAATGATACACATGTTTATACAAATCCCAAGTATGAAATACAATATTTCATTGGTT
Organism: Helianthus annuus; assembly: GCF_002127325.2. Taxonomy (NCBI): domain Eukaryota; kingdom Viridiplantae; phylum Streptophyta; class Magnoliopsida; order Asterales; family Asteraceae; genus Helianthus; species Helianthus annuus. Next base: position 50,014,371 of record NC_035435.2, on the reverse strand, counting down.
TGGTATTTGTTTGATGGCTGAAGAGACACAGATGTCACAGTCTCCCCTACTTCCGGAAATTTCGTCCCGAAATTTATTTAGAGGAAACTTGTGAGAGCTTGAAACATGGAGTTGAAAAGATCAAACAACACTGGTTAGAATCCTGAACTTCTAGTAGCTTTGAATAACATCATGCTTGCAATGTGAGAGGGACACTTATATACAAGTACATATAGTGTTATTGGTGCGTCCACCGTACCTCCATTACATTGTTCACATTTTGTTACGGTTGCCACTGTTGGTTCTTACACATAATAAGTCTTACTGTGGTTTCCATGCACTGAACTTCGTAATTATGTATGCATCCACAATTACGTAATTCCTTGCATAGTCACGTAGTGCATCTTATAATGTGTAGGGGAAGGAAACATTGAACGAGCCTGTGATGATTGTGATTAGACCATACTGGGGTCCTTTTTAATTGAGTCAATAAATGATCTCCAGACCGCCAAGGAGTCTTTTCAGCTTATATCATCACATGTCATTCTCAACCAGATTCTGAATCAATCCTTTGACTTACACCACCCAAAGGGGTCTCTTTAAATCATGGAATGGTACTATATAATCCAAGGGTCTTGACTATCACGTAGAAGCCCAACTAAGGATTTGAGATAGTACCTTTTGAATGTCCTACTATGAATCCCTCATATGAAGATATGAAAGGTTCTACGAGGATTTGGATAACGAATATCCAGAGTATTCAAAAACACAAAATGCATAAAAGAAAACACAAGGTACATAAACACATAATCACATAATTGCTTAGCTTGATTTTAAATTTGTCATCAGCTTGCCAATTCCGCACAAGTATTTAAAGCACACTAGGAATCCATTCCGTGGATTTCATTTGGTACTTTAAACATTATCAAGAATCTAACTATGAATATAGATAAATCTTAAAGAGGAAATTCGATTTCGATTGTAAGGAACCGAAATGTTCGAATTAAGGTACACAAGGAATCCAGTTAAGGATTCTGATTTGAATGACAATTATCCACAAGGATCTAATTGTGAAGATAAAAAGATCCCACATGGATTTTGGGAATTGAAGATGTTTTGAAACCTTGCACTAGATGTGCTTAAGTCAAAACATGAAGTAAAAATGCTCATGAAGTTGAGATGCTAGATATGCCAAGGTGACATATGAAGCGGAAATTGAAGGTTAAGTCAATGTATGAGGAAAATATTTTGCAAACTATGCATGGGGTTCTAAAATGTGTTCAATATTTTTGGAAACCTTATATATAATACTTTTGAAAAAAGAAAGTAGGTGTATTAGGTAGGTATATTTATAAAAATGTTTTAAAATCATGCGAGATGAATTTTGAAATTATGTATAAGGTTTTTGAAAACATGAATGATGCTTTTGAAATCATGCACTTGATATAAATAATTATACCGTATTAATAACATTTTGAAATCATGAAGGTTGTTTTTGAAAACTTATGTTATGCATGTTGAAAATCAGAACGTAATGGGTATGAGATATGAAAATACCCTTAGTTATCTAACCAGGGATTCAAAAGCACAGATGTGCAAAAGCACGATTACTCATAATGTCACTTTATTTCATGTACTTCGTCTCCTAGAATGAAACGAGTACTTAAAATTTTTGAGGAAATCATGAGCGATCACTTGAAAGGGAGAATCACAAGAGTAGTTTGTAAAGAACATAGCTCCTTGATGTAGATATCATAGGGAAATGCCATACACACATGTAACTACATTTGTATATCAGAATTGCGAACAACGACTTTTATTTATGAACAAAACAGATTGTTTCAGAATATAAGAAAACAAAAGAAACAAAGGCATAAGACATCAACATCCTTTGCTCGGCCAAATGCTCATTCAAGGGTTGGATTTGTATTGACAATCTTTGGGCATTTGTTTCCGAAATGGCGCGTTTCGCCAAAGTTGTAGCAAGTACCAGATGGAAAACGAGCTTGAGTAGGGTTGAGTTGGAGTTGGGTAGCAGCAAGATTTGCAACAGCTTTGTTCTGGATAGCAAAGCGGCATATGTTAATCAAATGTCCCAACCGTCCACAGTAGGTACATTTGGAGCAGGGTATGAGGTTTGAATGATGACGGTTGCATCATTTGCACCATGGGGAAGTTCCTATGTACGGCTTCCTAGCTGGTGGCGCTACCACTTGGCTAGGTCCCGTTTGATTAGGTGTAACTGCTGCGGGTTTCCTTGAAGCCTTACGCTTCCTTGATTTTGGTGCAGACTTGACTTCTGCTTCCTTTGGTGACTCTTGAGTGGCTGCATTTTTGAGACGAGACATGGCAATGCCTAGATCCATAGACTTCAAAATCACTTCGCCTATTTGCTGGGCAAATTTGGCTGTTTGCTCGGACATTTGACCGTTGCTGACGTAAAGAGACATTCTAGAAGAAAATGAAAGGTATAGGAAGAAACAAATGAAATGTTATCTGATAAACAAAACAGAAAGGTAATGCATACGAATTGCGATAATTTGTTTATTACCTAAGGCAAACAAATGAGATGGTGACAAATCAAAGCAAGTGGGTCATAATAATGTATCGCCGAAGACATGCTCGCCTATAAGTGAACACTCACCCCAAGAGTTCCCAGGTAAGAGTAACTGGTTCGATATAGCGGATTTGTACGAACACTCTAGCCTTAGACAGAAAACTCAGAGTACAGGCATTCACTCTTCCGGTTTGCACGTGTTCACATTATTTAGAACCCAAAACCTTGACGAGATTTTGAAAACTTAGAAGGCACTAGGCCAACAATCAAACTGGAAGGGTTCAAAACCATATAATAAATCATCCTAGAACAGATGATTAGTTTTCAAAGCGGTTTTGAAATTTATGTTATTGTTGTGGTTGTCGCCTAAGGATAGGTGACGGTATTGTTTTATAACTAAACGCAAGTAAACTCGCGTTAGGGTCCTTGGAAGGTTATAGACTAGGTCAAAGCATTACTAATAACCTAATTCCCTATAACCATGAGCTCTGATACCAACTTTTCTGTCACACCCCGACCACGTAAAACAACAAAACGTGGCGGAATCGTCGGGGAGTGTTGTAACAGAATCATTGTTTCATAACACATGGAAAAATTAAAATGTTGTTTTATTGATAAAAAGAGTTACAATGTCTTAACAAAAGATGTATAACAAAATTAACTAGTTTTGCATCTTTTATTGTCACTAAGGCCCAAGTTTGCCTATGTGTATCTTGATCAATCCTATGCATCATCTCCTGAAACACATGTGAAAATAGGTACATCAGCATAAAAATGCCGGTGAGTACATAGGTTTTATTGATTTAGGATTCATGACTTATAAGTTTAGAAAAAAAGTTGTTTAACAAAAATCAGTCATGATCCTTGTAAAATGTTTTGTTTTATTAATCATTTGAAAAGCGATGATAGATATGTATAGATAAAAGAATGATTGTAAGGTTAAATGAATAACCAAGTAAAAATGAATTTGTATAAAACAAATTGTTTTTGTAAAACAATGTCTTGTGAAAAATATGTTATTCGTGTAAAAATATGTAAATCCAAATTGAATGATTTAAATAACGCTACGACATGTAATATAATACAAGCACTTATATATAGGAAGTACCAGCGGCGTATCCACCATGCTTGTATCACATTACACACGCCTCGTTACTTAAATCACTTACCCAAACAAACCACCAATGTAAATTGCCCATGTCTAAACCAATTGTTAAATGTCATTGTGAAAACCATGTCAAAATGTCTATGTCAAATGTCAATCATGTAATGTGTAAACAAAATGTCATGTATGGCAAGTGAAATATGTTTTAACTAAACCATAGGTGAAAATGCACAAAACAAAGTATTGAAGTAAAACTCAGTTTAAATCAATGTTATGTTTTGTGGAAATGCATGCTATACTGATACAAACATCTATGCGGTATTGTGAAAATTCCATACATTCAAGCCTTGAGACAGCAGGATAACCTTAGAGTAAAGGTTATCAAAAAGAAATGTTTTCGGATTCAGTCATTCCATCCATCCAAACAAACCTAGGATTTTAGGAACGGGATTTGTCAAGTCCTATGGTACCATTACCTACTACAGAGCGGCGTGATCAATGTTAATGAATGTACATTGTCCCATTTAAACAAACCAAATGTCATACCAAAATGTAAGCATGTGATGTGAAATAAATGTACTAAGTATGATGAACATACATAACATGTGATGTGAAACAAATGTACTAAGTATGATGAACATACATAGCATGTGATGTAAAACAAATGTACTAAGTATGAACACAATGGACATGCATAGCAAAAACATAATGAAATCATGTACTAATAGTGTACTAGTGAACATAGCAAGTATATGATATGAAAACACGAAAAGCATGAAAGTAACAAGTAGGCACATGTCTTTCACCCCAAAACGTTTGGAAAACAGTAAAAGAGGGGACTATGTACTCACTTGAGGGTGCTTAGAAGTCTTGAACAACAACCAAGCAAAGCTAGAGGGATCACGGAATCAAACGGCACCCTATATAGGTAACTATATAAATAACCGGACCTAAATCGAGAGATTGGATAGTATGAGGTTTCGTAAACCAAATGAGTATTGGAACTCATATGATATGGTTTAATAAAGCCTACATTTAAACGATGTCAAGTGAAATATGCGTAAAAAGGGTATTTTGGTAATTTATATGCCTTAACATGTTTAATATTGTTGCTAAATCAGTTTAGATGTCAAAAGTTACGTTATATATGCTTAAAATGAATTTATGCGTAAAAAGGGTATTTTGGTAATTTACCTAAGGCATAAGAACTACTCATCATACAACTATTTAAACGATGTGACCATAAGGTATAACCTCGGAAGGTTATTCCCTATACAACTATGGTCACCTAAAGTGCTTGGTCGGATCCTAAAGATCGACCAAATGGGTCGGGTTCGAAAGTATAAGCGATTGTTTAGATCGCTTACCTTTACGACCCCAGACAAGCACAAATCTAAAAGTGACGAGCTAAACATGCTAGAACATGTTTAGTTAAGTGAGAAAACAGGTTTGGTATTAAAACAAACGGTTTTAATACCCTAGAGTAGTTTGGTTACAAAATACGCGAGAAAACGTATTTTGGCCGAAACTACGACTCGTCACTGAGCCTAGATAACGTGGTAGTCAGTAGGTATAGTCACTAGGGACTATAACCATCGTGATTACGCTCACGTTATGAAGTTCAAACGAACTTCGCATTGACCATAAACTAGTCAATGCAGAAAGTCAAACGCAATTTGACTTTAACGCTAAAACGAATGAAAAACACGAAAGAATACTTACAGAGGGTCCCCGCAAGATTGAATTCCAAGTATTTCTCAGGTATGAAGTGATAATCACTCCAACTTAAAGACAATCTCAGAATTCAAGTGAGGAATGAATGAAATGAAGGTGGGTATTTATAAGAGAGCTAGAGCCGTTAGGATCGTTTATCGGGAAACGAGCTTCGATCTAGACCCTCCACTTGGGCCCATGGTATTGCTAAACAATGGGGCACAAGAAAACCATCAAATTTAGCCAATGGTATTGCAAAAATTGCATTAAAACCCCTGAATTCGACCCAGATTGCAAATCTGAAGTTTCTGTCTGACAGGCTCTCGCGCCCCGCGTAAGAATTAAGCTTGGCTTACGCGGGCCGCCTGGCCAACTTTGGCAGATTGTCAAAACAGGTCCCTGCACATCAGAAACTTGCATTTCGGCTCATTTTTGACACGTCTAAGCCCCGTTAACCTCATTTCAAGGCTCTAAAATGAAGTTAAAGTATAGGGAACTCAAAACATGCAAAAAAATATCTCGGATGTTGGTTCGTTTGGTCGTACGGTTGCGTTGTTCGGTTAATTACAACGGAAGTCGTAACGAACACAAAAACGATCCAAATTAAGCGACGAATGGATTTTTCTCATGCCAAACACTAAAATAAAATATTTTAATGCTTGCATAAATTTTTGGATGTCCGGATGTATTCAGAACGTAAGTTATGCGCGAAAATGCAAACTTATGCACTTTTTGACGCTTTTAGTCCCTGAATGACCAAAAAGTTTATTTTAGCACATCGAACACCTCAAAGCCTATTTCTAAGCTATGTAAAAGATGTTTAGGGTGTTTTTAACTTATGATCATGTTCCGGAATGTTCGTTACAGTTCAAATTGGCATACTTTCGCAGTTTGTCATATTTAGTCCCTGTAAGCGAATAGACTTGATTTCGGCATACTAAACCTTCCAAAACTTATTTCTAAGTTATATAAAGGTTATTTAGGGTATGTTAAGCCTATGTCACTATTCCGGAGTGTTTGTTGCATTAAACTGGTTATATTTACGCATCAGTGCGCGTATAACCTTCCAGAAAGCGATTTGGAGCCCGAAATCGAACAAGAGTTGATATGTGCAAATGATACACATGTTTATACAAATCCCAAGTATGAAATACAATATTTCATTGGTTTGGTATTTGTTTGATGGCTGAAGAGACACAGATGTCACAGTCTCCCCTACTTCCGGAAATTTCGTCCCGAAATTTATTTAGAGGAAACTTGTGAGAGCTTGAAACATGGAGTTGAAAAGATCAAACAACACTGGTTAGAATCCTGAACTTCTAGTAGCTTTGAATAACATCATGCTTGCAATGTGAGAGGGACACTTATATACAAGTACATATAGTGTTATTGGTGCGTCCACCGTACCTCCATTACATTGTTCACATTTTGTTACGGTTGCCACTGTTGGTTCTTACACATAATAAGTCTTACTGTGGTTTCCATGCACTGAACTTCGTAATTATGTATGCATCCACAATTACGTAATTCCTTGCATAGTCACGTAGTGCATCTTATAATGTGTAGGGGAAGGAAACATTGAACGAGCCTGTGATGATTGTGATTAGACCATACTGGGGTCCTTTTTAATTGAGTCAATAAATGATCTCCAGACCGCCAAGGAGTCTTTTCAGCTTATATCATCACATGTCATTCTCAACCAGATTCTGAATCAATCCTTTGACTTACACCACCCAAAGGGGTCTCTTTAAATCATGGAATGGTACTATATAATCCAAGGGTCTTGACTATCACGTAGAAGCCCAACTAAGGATTTGAGATAGTACCTTTTGAATGTCCTACTATGAATCCCTCATATGAAGATATGAAAGGTTCTACGAGGATTTGGATAACGAATATCCAGAGTATTCAAAAATACAAAATGCATAAAAGAAAACACAAGGTACATAAACACATAATCACATAATTGCTTAGCTTGATTTTAAATTTGTCATCAGCTTGCCAATTCCGCACAAGTATTTAAAGCACACTAGGAATCCATTCCGTGGATTTCATTTGGTACTTTAAACATTATCAAGAATCTAACTATGAATATAGATAAATCTTAAAGAGGAAATTCGATTTCGATTGTAAGGAACCGAAATGTTCGAATTAAGGTACACAAGGAATCCAGTTAAGGATTCTGATTTGAATGACAATTATCCACAAGGATCTAATTGTGAAGATAAAAAGATCCCACATGGATTTTGGGAATTGAAGATGTTTTGAAACCTTGCACTAGATGTGCTTAAGTCAAAACATGAAGTAAAAATGCTCATGAAGTTGAGATGCTAGATATGCCAAGGTGACATATGAAGCGGAAATTGAAGGTTAAGTCAATGTATGAGGAAAATATTTTGCAAACTATGCATGGGGTTCTAAAATGTGTTCAATATTTTTGGAAACCTTATATATAATACTTTTGAAAAAAGAAAGTAGGTGTATTAGGTAGGTATATTTATAAAAATGTTTTAAAATCATGCGAGATGAATTTTGAAATTATGTATAAGGTTTTTGAAAACATGAATGATGCTTTTGAAATCATGCACTTGATATAAATAATTATACCGTATTAATAACATTTTGAAATCATGAAGGTTGTTTTTGAAAACTTATGTTATGCATGTTGAAAATCAGAACGTAATGGGTATGAGATATGAAAATACCCTTAGTTATCTAACCAGGGATTCAAAAGCACAGATGTGCAAAAGCACGATTACTCATAATGTCACTTTATTTCATGTACTTCGTCTCCTAGAATGAAACGAGTACTTAAAATTTTTGAGGAAATCATGAGCGATCACTTGAAAGGGAGAATCACAAGAGTAGTTTGTAAAGAACATAGCTCCTTGATGTAGATATCATAGGGAAATGCCATACACACATGTAACTACATTTGTATATCAGAATTGCGAACAACGACTTTTATTTATGAACAAAACAGATTGTTTCAGAATATAAGAAAACAAAAGAAACAAAGGCATAAGACATCAACATCCTTTGCTCGGCCAAATGCTCATTCAAGGGTTGGATTTGTATTGACAATCTTTGGGCATTTGTTTCCGAAATGGCGCGTTTCGCCACAGTTGTAGCAAGTACCAGATGGAAAACGAGCTTGAGTAGGGTTGAGTTGGAGTTGGGTAGCAGCAAGATTTGCAACAGCTTTGTTCTGGATAGCAAAGCGGCATATGTTAATCAAATGTCCCAACCGTCCACAGTAGGTACATTTGGAGCAGGGTATGAGGTTTGAATGATGACGGTTGCATCATTTGCACCATGGGGAAGTTCCTATGTACGGCTTCCTAGCTGGTGGCGCTACCACTTGGCTAGGTCCCGTTTGATTAGGTGTAACTGCTGCGGGTTTCCTTGAAGCCTTACGCTTCCTTGATTTTGGTGCAGACTTGACTTCTGCTTCCTTTGGTGACTCTTGAGTGGCTGCATTTTTGAGACGAGACATGGCAATGCCTAGATCCATAGACTTCAAAATCACTTCGCCTATTTGCTGGGCAAATTTGGCTGTTTGCTCGGACATTTGACCGTTGCTGACGTAAAGAGACATTCTAGAAGAAAATGAAAGGTATAGGAAGAAACAAATGAAATGTTATCTGATAAACAAAACAGAAAGGTAATGCATACGAATTGCGATAATTTGTTTATTACCTAAGGCAAACAAATGAGATGGTGACAAATCAAAGCAAGTGGGTCATAATAATGTATCGCCGAAGACATGCTCGCCTATAAGTGAACACTCACCCCAAGAGTTCCCAGGTAAGAGTAACTGGTTCGATATAGCGGATTTGTACGAACACTCTAGCCTTAGACAGAAAACTCAGAGTACAGGCATTCACTCTTCCGGTTTGCACGTGTTCACATTATTTAGAACCCAAAACCTTGACGAGATTTTGAAAACTTAGAAGGCACTAGGCCAACAATCAAACTGGAAGGGTTCAAAACCATATAATAAATCATCCTAGAACAGATGATTAGTTTTCAAAGCGGTTTTGAAATTTATGTTATTGTTGTGGTTGTCGCCTAAGGATAGGTGACGGTATTGTTTTATAACTAAACGCAAGTAAACTCGCGTTAGGGTCCTTGGAAGGTTATAGACTAGGTCAAAGCATTACTAATAACCTAATTCCCTATAACCATGAGCTCTGATACCAACTTTTCTGTCACACCCCGACCACGTAAAACAACAAAACGTGGCGGAATCATCGGGGAGTGTTGTAACAGAATCATTGTTTCATAACACATGGAAAAATTAAAATGTTGTTTTATTGATAAAAAGAGTTACAATGTCTTAACAAAAGATGTATAACAAAATTAACTAGTTTTGCATCTTTTATTGTCACTAAGGCCCAAGTTTGCCTATGTGTATCTTGATCAATCCTATGCATCATCTCCTGAAACACATGTGAAAATAGGTACATCAGCATAAAAATGCCGGTGAGTACATAGGTTTTATTGATTTAGGATTCATGACTTATAAGTTTAGAAAAAAAGTTGTTTAACAAAAATCAGTCATGATCCTTGTAAAATGTTTTGTTTTATTAATCATTTGAAAAGCGATGATAGATATGTATAGATAAAAGAATGATTGTAAGGTTAAATGAATAACCAAGTAAAAATGAATTTGTATAAAACAAATTGTTTTTGTAAAACAATGTCTTGTGAAAAATATGTTATTCGTGTAAAAATATGTAAATCCAAATTGAATGATTTAAATAACGCTACGACATGTAATATAATACAAGCACTTATATATAGGAAGTACCAGCGGCGTATCCACCATGCTTGTATCACATTACACACGCCTCGTTACTTAAATCACTTACCCAAACAAACCACCAATGTAAATTGCCCATGTCTAAACCAATTGTGAAATGTCATTGTGAAAACCATGTCAAAATGTCTATGTCAAATGTCAATCATGTAATGTGTAAACAAAATGTCATGTATGGCAAGTGAAATATGTTTTAACTAAACCATAGGTGAAAATGCACAAAACAAAGTATTGAAGTAAAACTCAGTTTAAATCAATGTTATGTTTTGTGGAAATGCATGCTATACTGATACAAACATCTATGCGGTATTGTGAAAATTCCATACATTCAAGCCTTGAGACAGCAGGATAACCTTAGAGTAAAGGTTATCAAAAAGAAATGTTTTCGGATTCAGTCATTCCATCCATCCAAACAAACCTAGGATTTTAGGAACGGGATTTGTCAAGTCCTATGGTACCATTACCTACTACAGAGCGGCGTGATCAATGTTAATGAATGTACATTGTCCCATTTAAACAAACCAAATGTCATACCAAAATGTAAGCATGTGATGTGAAATAAATGTACTAAGTATGATGAACATACATAGCATGTGATGTGAAACAAATGTACTAAGTATGATGAACATACATAGCATGTGATGTAAAACAAATGTACTAAGTATGAACACAATGGACATACATAGCAAAAACATAATGAAATCATGTACTAACAGTGTACTAGTGAACGTAGCAAGTATATGATATGAAAACATGAAAAGCATGAAAGTAACAAGTAGGCACATGTGTTTCACCCCAAAATGTTTGGAAAACAGTAAAAGAGGGGACTATGTACTCACTTGAGGGTGCTTAGAAGTCTTGAACAACAACCAAGCAAAGTTAGAGGGATCACGGAATCAAACGGCACCCTATATAGATAACTATATAAATAACCGGACCTAAATCGGGAGATTAGACAGTATGAGGTTTCGTAAACCAAATGAGTATTGGAACTCATATGATATGGTTTAATAAAGCCTACATACTAAAATGAAACCTAATCTAAGTGCTTAAGACCTATTACGACCCGTTTAGGTAGCTTATGCTACTTTAACGCGTCGCTCGCGTAAAACGCATTCAGAACGCCTAACTAGCCCTATGACAAGTGAAATATGCTTTAACATGTTTAATACTGTTGCTAAATCAGTTTAGATGTCAAAAGTTACGTTACATATGCTTAAAATGAATTTATGCGTAAAAAGGGTATTTTGGTAATTTACCTAAGGCATAAGAACTAATCATCATACAACTATTTAAACGATGTGAACATAAGGTATAACCTCGGAAGGTTACTCCCTATACAACTATGGTCACCTAAAGTGCTTGGTCGGATCCTAAAGATCGACCAAATGGGTCGGGTTTGAAAGTATAAGCGATTGTTTAGATCGCTTACCTTTACGACCCTAGACAAGCACAAATCTAAAAGTGACGAGCTAAACATGCTAGAACATGTTTAGTTAAGTGAGAAAACAGGTTTGGTATTAAAACAAACGGTTTTAATACCCTAGAGTAGTTAGGTTACAAAATACGCGAGAAAACGTATTTTGGCCGAAACTACGACTCGTCACTGAGCCTAGATAACGTGGTAATCAGTAGGTATAGTCACTAGGGACTATAACCATCGTGATTACGCTCACGTTATGAAGTTCAAACGAGCTTCGATCTAGACCCTCCACTTGGGCCCATGGTATTGCTAAACAATGGGGCATAAGAAAACCATCAAATTTAGCTCGTGGTATTGCAAAAATTCCATTAAAACCCCTGAATTCGACCCAGATTGCAAAATTTGAAGTTTCTGTCTGACAGGCTCTCGCGCCCCGCGTAAGAAATAAGCTTGGCTTACGCGGGCCGCTTGGCCAACTTTGGCAGATTGTCAAAACAGGTCCCTGCACATCAGAAACTTGCATTTCGGCTCATTTTTGACACGTCTAAGCCCCGTTAACCTCATTTCAAGGCTCTAAAATGAAGTTAAAGTATAGGGAACTCAAAACATGCTCAAAAATATCTCGGATGTCGGTTCGTTTGGTCGTACGGTTGCGTTGTTCGGTTAATTACGACGGAAGTCGTAACGAACGCAAAAACGATCCAAATTAAGCGACGAATGGATTTTTCTCATGCCAAACACTACAATAAAATATTTTAATGCTTGCATAAATTTTTGGATGTCTGGATGTATTCAGAACGTAAGTTATGCACGAAAATGCAAACTTATGCACTTTTTGACGCTTTTAGTCGCTGAATGACCAAAAAGTTTATTTTAGCACACCGAACACCTCAAAGCCTATTTCTAAGCTATGTAAAGGATGTTTAGGGTGTGTTTAACTTATGATCATGTTCTGGAATGTTCGTTACAGTTCAAATTGGCATACTTTCGCAGTTTGTCATATTTAGTCCCTGTAAGCGAATAGACTTGATTTCGGCAAACTAAACCTTCCAAAACTTATTTCTAAGTTATATAAAGGTTATTTAGGGTATGTTAAGCCTATGTCACTATTCCGGAGTGTTTGTTGCATTAAACTGGTTATATTTACGCATCAGTGCGTGTATAACCTTCCAGAAAGCGATTTAGAGCCCGAAATCGAACAAGAGTAGATATGTGCAAATGATACACATGTTTATACAAATCCCAAGTATGAAATACAATATTTCATTGGTTTGGTATTTGTTTGATGGCTGAAGAGACGCATATGTCACATTTACTAAACCCCAAACCTTTTTTATCATTACTCTTTTTCAACCCTTTTTGAATTTGAGTCCTAACTAATGAAGAATTTCCAAATTTGTCTACCTTTCCTTTAAGTTCAACAATTTGGTCTTGTGCAATGGCCAATTACCTTCACTTTTCAGAAAACTCATTAGTTTTATCCTTTACAGTTTCACGAGCCAAATCAATGATCTGTAACAGTTCATTGACTTTGCTTGTTAAACTGCTGATTTCCTGTTCATTTGACTTGAGTTTGTTTAAACAATTTGACTCTCGTTTAATCAAAAGAACATTTGACTCTTTCAGTTTTTCCAATTCAGCTAACAGAATTTTGTTTTGCTCCGATAGGCTATTAACTTTACCTTGTAGTTCAGTGCAATTATGACACGTATGACTTACAGATTCTGATGATACCTTCACCTCTGCTGTAAGTTCATTCACACCATTCATGCACTTTAAAACTTCTGCAGCCTTCTTCTCAACATTCTCCTCATCTGCTTTCTTCTTCTCTTCTACACTTTGTCTAGATGAACTCTGATAACGTTTTTCTAAAGTTTCCCACAGCTCATAAGAAGTCCCATAGTGCTTGATGATATGTTTAATTCCCTCAGGCAAGGACATCTTGATCACTACTAAAGCTTTCTTCTCAGCATTAACCATAAGTTTCTCAGATTCATCCTCATCTCATAAGAAATCACTTTAACTATTCCTTTAATACGACGCGTAGGAGCAACATATCCATCTATCATACAATACCACATTCTAGTATCTTCACTCTTCACAAATCCCTCAAATTCCTCTTTCCAAATAGAATATTCTTTGACATTTCTCAGCTTTGGCCAATTCTTAACATTCTCACTGACCTTATGCATTTTAACCATCTTAAAACAAGTTTTACCGTAACCGTACTGATAAAACCGTACAATATTTTTCCGAAAACTGTTTTTACCAAATTATACCATTAGAATCGTCTCGAAAAAACGAATCCAATGATATATAATGTCGAAAACCCAATTCGGAAATTTCCAGAGTTTTTACCAAATTTTTTCGAAAACTGTTTTTTTTTCCTAAAAATCCAACGAACCCAACCGTGCAAACGGTTTAGTCAAATGAGCTACGGATCACTTTCTATTCATGAAAACGTTAATTCCTCTATACGTATCTAATTCCTCCACGAAATTAAATACTCCACCTTTTAATTCCTCTAGCTAATTTTGCTGGCAAACCAAGTTAATAATGCTAGGTCACGCTAATTATGCTGGCAAACCAAGTTAAATATGCTGATAGAGTAATTATAATTATGCTGGTAGAGTAGATATAATTATGCTGACTTTTTAAATTCGCTGGAACAAATTCGCTGATTAATTCCTCTGATCACTTAAATTCGCTGGGTAATTCCTCTGATCACTTAACTTCGCTGGGTAATTATGCTAGCTGATCAAATTCGCTGGTAAATAATTTCGCTAGCACGACGTCTAGTAACTTCGCCGATCACCGTCATAATGTCGCTGAGGACAATTAAAACGGTCACCAAAGTCGCCTTTGGATTTTAATTTCGCCGGTCACCGATGTTAAATTTGCTGGATCAGATAATTTCTCTGATTTGTCAGAGGAATTGTTAATTTTGCTAGAAAATTTTGGAAACTCAATATGTTTGAAATTTCTGAAGATTTTCCAGATTCTTTTAACAATTTCCTGCAAAATCAAACAACCAAAATCAGTAAAATTTTGATAAAAATATGAAGAACACAATGAAGAACACGTAGAACAAATCTTCAAATCTTCAAGTTTTTCTTCAAATCTTCAAGTTTTTCTTCAAAATCTTCAACTTTCCTGCAACCAAAACACTAAAAACAGCAAAATTAAATACGCAATAAGATCAAAATACCCAAAATTTCAAAAATCACAAGAACAAAACTCAAAAATTTCAAAATTTTTCAAAACCCTAGTTTTCAGATTTTAAAATTTTTGAAAATTCCACCGAAATCTGCAGACACAATTCTGAACCGAGCTTCTTCAGGAGCCTAATGCTCTGATACCAATTGTAGGTCCCCTTGATGTGTGGATCTTTCACAGAATTGTCAATCTAATCAAGAGTGCAGAATCCTCTTGATCAGAATATAGCAGAAAACGTGTAGGAACAGAAATCAGCAATTCACTTTCAAACAGGGTTTTCTATTGATTATCAATCTCACGAATTACAATCAATCAAAACCCTAACCAACACCAAATTCGTCCAAGTTGTAACACTCTCACGAATTCTCTCTCAAACACTGTTTTTGCTGATTAACCTAAACCCTAAAGCCTAACCTTGTTTATATAACACAAGGTTTACAAGTTGGGCTAGGTCAAACACTCTTGGGCTGCGAATTGGTGTAAGCCCAATTCGCCCCCCATCACCCAATGTGGTGGGTTTAGTTAGCCCAAACATTACAACTAATTATTACAAAGCTAAACCCGCTAACTGTTTATCGTTTAACTAATTACAAGATATCCAAAGACCAAATCTAAGCTGTTGTCACAAATATGCACCAACATTATCTTTTCAAAAATCATCAATAATTCATCCATCACAATTTACATTCTAACATATGCACAAAAATGCATTTCTTCATGAAGATGTGAACTTGACACTTCTATAAAAATTTGTAGTCTTTTAACATGGTGTTTATCAAGTTCCATAAACTTCAAAAACATGGTTCATTCCTTCATACGAATCATTTTGCAAAAATTTCATCTTTACAACTTATGACTCATTTTTGTAAAAATTCATTTTCTACAACTTTTTATGTTCTAAATACTTCAAGTATTTCATTTTCACACATGTAATAAGTCCACTTATCCTTAAAAACCAAAACCATGTTCATCATAAGTAAACTTTGTTTTTTTGAAACTTTGATATTTCAAATCTTTCATTTTTCATGATCTACACTTTGTAAGAACCATATTCTACACAAAATCATACCTATTCTTCAAGTTCATACTTCACATAATGTATGCTTAACATAGATCTTTCAAGATCCATCAACATACTTGCTAGATCATGTGTTTAATCATTATCTAGCAAGCACTTATGTGGTGTTCAACATCATACACACAAACAAACATCAAATATCTTCATCACATAACATAAACATCTTATACTCTTATGATTTTTAGTTTGTTTCATGAGTTCATCTTCTTAGTTTTGTAAGATCTTTAGTTTTTCTTAGTTAAACACATGTTACATCTACTAAGTTAAGATGAAAAATGGGTTCTCAAGACACTTACTACTAGCTCAAGGCTAGGGAAGAACTAGATGATGAAGATGAAGAGAAAATGACACAAAGTTGATGGTTAAAAGCTCCAAAGAGTGGCCCTTCAATTTCCGACACTTGATAACTTCCTAAGTATGCTTGATACACCTTATATTATGCTTGGATTAGCTAGGATTTGAATGAAGATGATGATGGGGGTGGGGGTGGTCTTCGGCCGAGAACAAGAGGAGAGGGAGAGAGTGTTTTGTGTTGTGAATGTTATGTTGTAAATGATTGTTTTAAGGTGAGGATAAGGTTCTTAATACATTGGTCAATACTTTCCCTCCAACTCCATTACCCCATGGATCATTAAGAAGGATCTTTGACTAACAATGTTGTTAGTCAACATGTTTAGGTGGTGGGGTCCCCTTTGGGGACGGTTAGAAGGGGGGTGTAGATTAGTTTGAAATTGTGTTAAGTGTTTAAGAGTGTTATATGTGTAGTAAGTTAGAAGGTTTAAGTGTATAAATGTTTTAGATATAAAACATAGGGTTTTAGACACTAACTAGTTTCATTGTCATAAAAATATGGTTAACTAGTTCACATGGTGCTTCTAGTTGTTTTCGGGTGTTTGTTTGGTTATCGAATCACTTAAAAAGGTTAACATTAGTGTCTCGTATGGTTTAATATGTAGTTATGTCCTGTTAATGTTTTCGACACATTTTAAGCTATTCTGAACATTCTGGCGTTATTTCAGGACTACATAAGCTATAAGATGCTGAATTATACTGTCTTAGCTAGTTTGGGCCAATTTCTAGTGTTCACTTGTCACTCGTGTAGGATCGAATCGTGACCCAAACGAGTCAATCAGAAGAGCTATTGTCTGTTTCAGAGGCGGATACTAAGAAACAGACTTCGAAAACAGCTTGATTCACTATTAAATGTTTTGTTTTATTAATATCACAACTTTACAGATCAAACAACGCTTCGGCAGCAGTTCGGTACCAAAAACAAGGAAGTTACGAATGATCTCGCTTGAAAGTGCTATTTATAGAGATCTGATTTCGCTTGAAAATGGCTGTGAACATTTCAAGCGAAATCACTAATGTTCTAATTTCGCTTGAAAATGTCACATGTCATTTTCAAGCAGAATCACCCACTCAAGCGGAATCAGATCAATTACACCCTAAAACCTCCTATTTTCTCGTACAACGCGCCCTGATCTAACAATTCTAACACTAGACTCGATACAAGACGAAGTCGACAGATGAATGCACCAACAGACTCCCCCTCAGATGTTGACGAGTCTTAAGTGTTGAATCTTCAACGTCTTCAGTCTTTATCAGTCTTTGGGCTTCCAGAATCTCGATCTGGTTCTTGTCTCACTCTAACTCTTTCTTCAGCTAATCTCCCCCTCGAATGATGCTATATCAATCTCTGGCATCTTCAGACTCTCTTTCTCTAACAGATTCCCCCTCAACTTGTGCTGGGATCATAGTCTGGCTCTTACTCTTGCTCACATGTTTACAGGATCAGGAATCACAACCTGGCTCTCTCAAAGCCATAACCTGCATATTCTCTACCCAAAACATAAGTTTCATAAAAGATAAGATATAATAAATTTAGAAACCCTACTAACCACTTATAGACACGATCTGAACAAAAAGATTTATCATGTAAGACAATGATGAACCACTTGTATGTATATCAATTTTTTTAAACATCTTCAAACAAGCTTTCCCAAACCTGTTCGTCATGTTCAGCACTCGGAATTTTGTAAATCAGCTTTTCAACATCAATTGTCTAAAATCTTTTTGAATTTTTCAAAATTATGCTAAAACACACCGAAAATCTTTTTGGATTTTTGATATAATATGAAATGCAGTACAGAAAAATTTACATACCATATTTTTGTGAGTTTGTGTAAGAGGATCATATCAGTTTTTGAGACAAATCACCAACACCGTTAAGCTTTAAACATTTTAAGTTCTAAACAATTTACTTAGATTGTCAGTATACTGATCCACATAAATTTTCACACAAAGTTCAACTGTTTCGATATACGAGATTAATGTCTTAAGCCCTTAAACTTATTCGCGTGTCCCACTTCTTGAATATACTCCCGTATCCAGATCCCAATATTCAGTCTTACAGGTGAGTATACCTAGATGATATCTGTTAAAGGGTTAATTGCGAGACCGTGAGAGCTCAGGTCAGATGTTCCGTTCAGCAGAGAGATGACGGTTCGACTTTTGGTGTGTCCCCTTTAGAGGATCTTTTTTACAACAGCACAAGATTTGCATTTTGCAATGTTTTATCATTTTTTATGCTGAATGTGGGCTATATTTCAAGCAAGCGTAAAGTATTCTCCGGGGACTAGGCCATTGCTTCCGCATTATCAGAAGTCCCGGGATAATACCCCAGATATCACTAAGCATAAAGACCTAGTATCTCAGAAAGAGTGGTCCTTCAAACAAGATTTCGGGGGTTACCCATATATCCGAATAACGTTCCCCACGACATAAGCAAGTTTGAATTTAGGTTTATATCTCATCACAATCTACTAAATGTGCAAAAACCTACTGACACATCATTAGTGAGACCGTTTATCACATTTTTGACTTTCCAATTCTTTAGCATGTTGTGATAGTCCACTGATGTACTATCATTTCCTCTTGTATCAACAAAACTCATTTTTGAATTTTTCAATGTTTTTGACTTTTTCAAATTTTCTAATTTTTTTTAAATTTTTTTACACCCCCTAAAATCAAAATATGTTTCAATTTTGATTTTCTGGGAAAATTTGAAACAACCTGTACAAACTTGACAACTTGATGAAAATCGCTTCAATTCTCCATCCACATGGCATAAACAATTAGAACTCCCACTCACAACAAACTATTTTCCCATTGTGATTTCAAAACACTTAAGTTTGTTTTAATCAAAATGGTTTTTCCGGAAAAAATAGTTTGTTTACCAACCATTTCTAGGTTCGGGGTCACTTCATCACTTTGTTCTCCTCAAACACATGAAAGATTTATCATTTCCGGTTTTAAACCTCAACACCACTTGTAGAAAATCAAGTACAATTTAATGTCCTTGATTAACCACTTGTCGATCGAAATATCACCGAAGTGAATTTCTTAAGAAATGTGCCGATTCATGTTCCACGCTTACCAACCTTGGAACTCCGGCAAGTCAGGTTTTTCATTTAGACAGATTCACCCAAGCCTGACGGTCCTTGTATGTTTTTGAATTCTTGTTCAATAATGGTGGAAAATTTGCGTCATCCATTGTTAGACCAGAATTCTCATTTTTTACCGCAACACATGGCTCTTCTGGCTTTACCACACCAGATTCATCGCCTGAATGTGGCTTGTCTGACTTTGATAAGCTAGATTCATCGCCGACACATGGCTCCTTTGTTTTCGAAGAAACAGATTCATTTCCAACAACTTTCTTTTTCTTCTTTCTCTCTTCTGTCCTCAGATTTGTATCTGATGAATTCGTTTTGCTTGATTTGTCATTCTTTGGAGAGCAAGACGATTTATCAGAACTTTTATCTGCTTTTCCAGTTGTATCCGAGGACAAAATCCCTTCCAGATACTCTCTCGCCTTCTTCCTCTTCATCCTTAGTCTGTCTTTCTGCCCTTGTGAAACCTTAATTTTCTTTTCTTGAACTTTCTGTTCTTGAACTTTTGGTTCTTGAACTTTCTGTTCTTTGGGCTTGACACTGACTGGTTTCTTTGCCATTTTCTGAGATTCAGCCCTCGATCTTCCCTTTGATCTCATTGGGCAATCTCTGGCAATGTGTCCTTTGATTTGGCAGTTATAGCATCTTCTCATCTCATAACTCCAAGTCTGGCAGTTAACAGCAATGTGTCCTTTCACACCACAAGTGTAACACACTCTGTTATCGTACCGTTCACCACTTTCGCACCAAATACTTAGATCATAGCATTGTTTGGCTCTGTGGTAATCATCACTCCTCCTGAAAACTGGATTTGGCTTTTAAGCACTGTGGTCAAACCTACACCACTCATTACCAACTATTTTTGAGTTTTCATTTTCCAATTTTTGTGATTTTTGATTGCGATTGGATGATTGATCTGATGAACTTTTATTTTCTTTTTGAACAATTTTCACATTTTTCCCTTTTTGTTTTGATTCTGCATTCTTTTCCAAAGGTTTCTGCTTTGAACATTCACCTTTTTCTGTAGAATGCAAATTAGTTTTCTGAAACTTTTCTTTTAATTTCAAAAACAATTTCTTTTTCTCAATTTTTTCATTTTCATCATCAGATTTCTCATCGCAATCTTCAATTTTGACTTTGTCAAAATTTGTGACATTGTCACTTATTGGAACATAATTGATCGGTTTTGGACAAGGGTGATTCAAAAACTCTGATGAGGTCACAAAACCTTTCAATTTCTTTTCAAGCTCATCAGTTTTAGTTCTTGAATTCTCAACTTCATTTTCAAGCTGAGATATTCTTTCAAGATGAGACTTGATTGTCTTTTCTTTTTCAATCTTAATGTTTTCAAGAACAGACTTTTCATTTTCCAAAACTTTTATCTGTTCTTAAAATTTTGTTTCATTTGCTTTCAAATTTTTGTTTTCAAGCTTTATCCAGAAATCTTCATTTTCTGAAGATTTCTTTTTGCTTTCAAAATCTTTTTCTTTCTCTTTCAAAACCTTGTTTTCTAATGTCAAACTGTTCAACTCACTTAACAGTTTAACATTTTCAGATTTCAACTGTTCACAATTTCCTCGTATTTCAAGAATATGTTTAGCATCAGCTTTCTTCTCATCTTTCAAAGCTTGAATTTCCAATGTCAAACTCTCCACATTCTTCAAGAGTTTGATATTGTCAGCTTCAGATTTGTCACATTTAGTGCACACAGATTCAAAACTAGATTCTTCTTTCTTTGAGATTTCCTTTGTTTCCATCTGCTATGTTCCTGCACAAAAGAGTTTAACGAAATCAAAAGGATTCATACTTTCATCGATATAATATTTCCTTTTAATATCATATTTCAAAATACTCTTTGTTGCAAGACACACACGAATTCTTTTATCTATTTCAGCAATTACATCCAATTCCATTTTTTGTAAATTCTTTTCCATTTCATTCATTAATTCCTTCTTTTTCCTATATTCCTTACGAAACTCTGCATTAACCTCATTGAAGAACTGTTTTGGATAAAGTTCTGGAAAAAAATCCTTCTTTTTTAGTTCAACCAAGAATTCATCCCATTTAGCAGGTAATGCATTTGCCAATTTGGATATCTGTTCATCAATTGATATTCTAATATCTTTTTTTCTCAAATTGTCTATTAAAATTTCAAACCGTCTTTCCAACTCATCCAACGTTTCATCCTTTTGACACATGAAATGTTCAATACTTTTAACCCAAATATCCACATTTACATTTCTATAACTACTATCCACAATTCTCATATACCAACAATTTAAACTTTCAAGATAATCATTTTCTTTTTCGTCAAACATCTTTGCCTTTTTTTCACACCAACCTCAACAAATTTCACACAACACAAACTTTCAAACGAAATTAGTGTTTTCAAGAGTCAAACACTCTTCAAGCGAAATAACAACTCTTTGAAACGAAATAACTAATTTCGCTTGAAATGTTTTCAAGCGGATTAAGTTTTCAAGCGAAATCAGTACTTTCAAGCAGAATCAAGTGACTATTCAAGTGAAATCACCAACTCAAGCGGAATCAGGTGATTTTCAAGTGGAATCACTTATTTCGCTTGAAATGACTTCAATTTTCAAGCGGAATTAGAACTTTTCAAGCGGAATACCTTATTTCGCTTCAAATTACCACAAATTTCAAGCGGAATCAAAAAATCTCGTTGAAGCGGAATAAGGTTTTCAGTCCATTTTTAGCAGTTTTAGGCCGAAATTTGATCTGATTTTCTCAAGGGTTTGTTAAAACACAGTTTTACACATAATACTAGAAACTCAGTTCATTTTAACCGTGAAAACTTGTTCAATTTTGAAAAGAAGGTGTAAAAATCAGAATTTTCCAGCGAAAACGAGCTAAACAGTAAGAACTCTTCCTCCTGAGCTCTGATACCACTTGTAGGATCGAATCGTGACCCAAACAAATCAATCAGAAGAGCTCTTGTCTGTTTCAGAGGCGGAAACTAAGAAACAGACTTCGAAAACAGCTTGATTCACTATTAAACGTTTTGTTTTATTAATATCACAGCTTTATAGATCAAACAACGCTTCAGCAGCAGTTCGGTACCGGAAACAAGGAAGTTACTAATGATCTCGCTTGAAAGTGCTATTTATAGAGATCTGATTTCGCTTGAAAATGGCTGTGAACATTTCAAGCAAAATCACTAATGTTCTGATTCGCTTGAAAATGTCACATGTCATTTTCAAGCGGAATCACCCACTCAAGCGGAATCAGATCAATTACACCCTAAAACCTCTTATTTTCTCGTACAACGTGCCCTGATCTAACAATTCTAGCACTAGACTCGATACAAGACGAAGTCGACAGATGAATGCACCAACAACTCGGAAGGCAGTATCATAAACCCTTGCTTTCTCACATAAAGTTCTAGTATATCATTGGTTCTAGGACTCAATCTGTGTCCTAAACATGCTGTCTGTCTGAGTACTGAACTCCTGTCAGTACTACTAGTTTATCTGATAAGTGTGCAAGTTTCGTTCTGTGTGCTGTCTAAACTGCTTCGAGTCACAATCAATAATAATAAGTATCATGCATCATGAAATGTTTTTGTGAGTTCTTTAAATGTAATCCATGATATCATACACATTATAAGTTTAAAATGCACAACCATATAATATAAAATACTGTTCACATTGTACGAAAAACTACACGAAAAGTGCCAGTTGTCACATTCTCCCCTCGTTAAAAGAATTTCGTCCCGAAATTCAAGTTGCGTTATCGGTTGCAGGGGAGTTTTGAAACAAGTGAGGATACTTAGAATTGATTTGGTCTTCACGTTCCCATGTATACTCTGGGCCGTGACGTGAGTTCCAATGAACTTTGACTAGTTTTATACGACTTCTCTGTGTCTTGTGGACCTTCCAGTCCGTAACCTCAACAAGTTCTTCGGTAAATTGGAGTTTGTCGTTGACGTGAATCTCATCTGCTGGAATGACGACTGTTTCCTGAGTAGGAATTTTCTTGAGTAGGAATTTTCTTCAGATTAGACACGTGAAATGTGTCGTGTGCACTACTGAGTTCTTCTAGAAGCTTTAACTTGTATGCAACGGTTCCGATTTTCTCCAGAATCTTGAAAGGTCCAATGTAACGCGGGTTCAACTTTCCACGTTTTCCAAATCACACCACGCCTTTCCAAGGCGAGACTTTCAACAAAACCATTTCTCCAACCTCAAATTCGAATGGTTTGTGTCGTTTGTCGGCGTAGCTTTTCTGTTTATCACGAGCTGTCTTGATACGGTCACATATCTGAGCAATCTTATTTGTGGTTTCCTGAACCAATTCTGGACCGATGAGTTGTTTATCTCCGGTCTCCGCCCAACACAACGGGAACCGACACTTTCGCCCATACAAGGCTTCAAACGGGGCGGCCTGGATGCTAGTGTGGTAGCTATTGTTGTAGGAAAACTCCACTAAAGGCAAGCGAGTATCCCAACTTCCACCCAAGTCCGTCACACAATCACGTAACATGTCTTCCAAAGTTTGTATCGTCCGTTCGCTTTGGCCGTCCGTTTGTGGGTGAAAGGTCGTACTAAGATTCAATTGAGATCCAAAATCCTTCTGAAACGTTTGCCAAATCCTTGAGACAAAACGACCATCTCGGTCGGATATGATAGAAACAGGCACTCCATGACGTGCCACGATCTCTTTGAGATATATTTCTGCCAATTTCGTGGTGCTATCTTTCTCGCTGATCGGTAGGAAATGCGCGGACTTTGTGAGTCAATCAATAACTGCCCAGATCATATCATGGCCTCTTTGAGTTCTCGGTAGCTTAGTAATGAAATCCATCGATATTTGTTCCCACTTCCATATGGGAATCTCAGGTTGTTGCAACAACCCTGATGGTTTTTGGTATTCCGCCTTAACTTTGGCACAACTAAGACAGTTACCCACGTATGTAGCAATATTGGCTTTCATCTTAGGCCACCAATAAATTCCTTCAAGTCTTGGTACATTTTGTCTGATCCCGCATGTATAGAGTACCTTGACTTATGAGCTTCAACCAAAATAAGCGTGCGTAGATCGCCGAAGACCGGGACCGAAATTCGCTCCATGAAGTACAATGTTCCATCTTCCTTTGGCAACAATTGCACCTCCATTCCACGCAATGATTCAGCTTATATATTATCCAGTTTAAGCGCTTCTTATTGAGCTTCACGAATCCGAATAGTGAGATCGGGTTGTATGGTCATTTCTAAGCCTCGCACCCTTAGAGGCTTTGCACGCTCTTTGCGGCTCAAGGCGTCGGCTACAACATTCGCCTTGCCTGGGTGATACTTTATCTCACAATCGTAATCATTCAATAGCTCGACCCATCTTCGTTGCCTCATGTTTAAGTCTTTCTGATCGAAAATATGTTGCAAACTCTTATGATCTTTAAAGATTGTGCAACGAGTACCATACAAGTAGTGACACCAAATCTTCAACGCGAATATCACAGCACCTAACTTAAGGTCGAGCATGGTATAGTTCTTCTCATGCACCTTCAACTGACGAGACGCTAACGCGATAACTTTATCCCGTTGCATCAACACACAACCAAGACCTTGTCGAGACGCATCACAATAAGCCACAAAACCATCGGTACCGTCAGGTAAGGACAAATAGGTGCGTCACAAAGTTTGTCTTTCAACCGTTGAAAAGTTGTTTCCTGTTCTTCATCCCAACCAAATTTCCTATCCTTCTGGGTTAGGGACGTTCGCAGCTGAGCAATCTTTGAAAAGTTCTCTATGAATCGTCTGTAGTAACCCGCTAACCCCAGAAATTGGCGAATCTCAGTTGGGGTCTTAGCTGCTTCCCAATTTTTTATCTCTTCAATCTTGGCAGGGTCGACGTGAATTCCATTCTCATTCATCACATGACCTAGGAATTGCACTTCGTGGATCCAGAATTCGCACTTTGAAAGCTTCGCATAAAGTCGTTCCTTCTTCAAGAGTTCCAAGATGGCTCGCAGATGTTGCTCATGCTCCTCCTTGGTTCCCGAGTATATAAGGATGTCATCAATAAACACAATCACAAACTTATCCAAGTACGGCTTACACACCCGATTCATGAGATCCATGAATACCACCGGTGTGTTGGTTAAGCCGAACGGCATAACAAGGAACTCGTAATGTTCGTATCAAGTTCTAAAGGCCGTTTTGGGAATGCTTTCTTCTTGTATTCTCAGTTGATGATATCCCGACCTCAAGTCAATCTTGGAGTAGTAGCTGGAACCTTGTAGTTGGTCAAACATGTCATCAATCCTCGGTAAGGGGTACGAATTCTTGATGGTTAGTTTGTTTAACTCCCTGTAGTCTATGCACATACGAAAACTGCCGTCCTTCTTTTTAACAAACAACACTGGAGCTCCCCAAGGTGAGAAGCTTGGCCTGATAAATCCCTTGTCTAACAACTCTTGCAGCTGAGTCGATAGCTCCTGCATTTCTGATGGAGCTAGCCGGTATGGTGCCTTTTCCACTTGTGCCGCTCCTGGCACTAAATCTATCCGAAACTCCACTTGTCGCTATGGAGGTAGCCTAGGCAAGTCTTCGGGAAAGACTTCTGGGAATTCCTTCACAACGGGAATGTCTTCTAACCTTGGCTCCTTGGTCTCCTTGTCAATGACGTGTGCGAGGAAAGCTATGCAGCCTTTTCGAAGACACTTCTGCGCCTTCATACAATTAATAACTCGTAGGGGCGTCTCACGTTTCTCCCCATGAACTACGAGTGTTTCTCCATTCGGCAACGGGATGCGAATGGTCTTCTCATGACAAACCAGTTTCGCCCAGTTGTTGGACAACTAATCCATTCCGACAACTACATCAAAACTACCTAAACCAGCTGGTAGAAGATCAATAGAGAATTCCCGTTCCCCAAGTTCAAGTGTACAACCCTTAATAACTTCATCCACTTTGTATAAATTTCCCATTTGCCAACTCTATAGAATATGGGGTGTCTAGTTTACTTGTTTCTAAGCCAAGTATGTCCTTAAATTCTATAGATATAAAGCTAAAGTCAGCGCCAGTATCAAACAGAACAGATGCATAGTGTTGGTTAATAAGGAACGTACCCGTGACAACATTCGGGTCCTGGCGCGCTTCACGTGCTCCAATCGTAAAGACTCTTCCACGGGCTTGATTCTCCTTGGGGCAATCCTTCTTAAAGTGCCCTAAGTCTCCGCAACCAAAACAGCCTTAACCTCCGCCATTACCATTACCACCTTGGTTGTTGTTGTTGTTGTTATTGCTTCCGCCCTGATTGTTGTTGTTGTTTCCTCCTTGATTATTGTTACCACCTTGGTTATAGTTACAGTTTCCTCCTCGGTTTGCATTTCTTCCTCCTGTTCCTACCCAGGATGTTTCTTTGCTGTGCCCCTCCTTTCCACATTTTTCACACTTAGGTTTCGAGCATCGACCATCATGGTGAAACTTGCATCTATCACACCTGGGGTTGGAACCCATATAACCCTTACCACTAGCCTCATTAGTGGCTCCATAAGCTTTCGTACCACGAGGCGGGTTCACTTCCCATCATTTGTTTGCATTTGAGTTGTCATTGCTTGCTTAGGTGCCTTTCTTCAAGTTTGAAAACTTTCTTTTGTTGTCGCTTGAAGACTCCACATAAGTCTCTTTCTTGTTTGGACCAGACTTCGAGAACTTTCCCAAGCGGAGTGCCTCCTCAGTGAGTGCGACACTCAAGTAAATAGCCTAAGTGATGATAGGAGGGTTAGAGGCAGTAACCATGCTCAGGATCTCGGGAGCAAGACCCCAGATGAACCACTCAATTCTCTTAAACTCAGGCTCAACCAAGTAGGGAACAACCCTTGACAAGTCGTGAAAACACTGGATGTACTCAGCAATCTTCGGTCCATCCATCTTTAAGTTCCAGAATTCAGTTTCAAGGTTCTGAATTTTGGCCCTTGAGCAGTATTTCTTTCTCATTAGTTCTTTGAGCTCGTCCCAGCTCAGTGCGTATGCAGCAGCTTCACCCTTGGTCTGAACCTGAAGGTTCCACCAAGAGAGTGCACCATCCAAGAACAATCCCGAAATGTAAGTAACTCTCTGCTTAGGCAGACATTTACTCATCCTCAGAACTGAATCGGTCTTCTCAATCCACCGAATAAATGCAACGGCACCTCCTATGCCATCAAAGTTCAAGGGCTTGTAGTCTAGGAACTGTTTGTATGTGCAACCTAAAACACATGCAACAATAAATCACAAGTGAGCATTGGCAAAGCATGAACAGAAATACCCAAGAGATTTGTAATGTGTCTTGGGTGACTTAGCATTACCAGTTGGAGGATTGCTTCCTGAAGTGCCACCGCTTTGTTCAGAGCGGAGGGCTTCATGTTGCGCTATTGCCAGAGAGATACGCTCGTCAAGTTCTTCTTCAGTAGTTCTTGGTAACGGGTTTGTGTTTGTGTTCCGTCTGGGCGGCATTTTCTTCTATCAAGAAGTATCGGGTAGGTTAGACAATATTCACCAAATAAATGTCTATGAGGTACATATATATGTATATATATATATGTATATATATATATATTTATATATATGTATATATATAACAAAAATGAACATCACATCATCCAAACAAACAATCACATAAATAACACATGCATAAGCAACAATGTATGATAAAGAAAACAACCACTAAGCTTTCATATATATATATCCGACAACTTGATACATTGTTTTTGTAGAAGAAAAACAAAAGGGACTCAAGGTTACATCGCCTTGGTCGTACAAGTTTCATAATACAAAAGTAGTAAGTATTTTCTCCTACATTGGTCTTCATGGTCTTCAAGTGTCTCTAGCTCAATCTTGGTCTTCCTATACACATGCAAGTGGGTATGGGACTCCCACGCAAAAGGTACCTGCAAACAAAAGTGTCTAGGGTGCTGGAGGAGATGGAGGTGTAGGAAAAGCCAAGCTACGAAGATGAGCTACCTCATCCTCGAGCTCGTGGACTCGACGGATCAGAAAACTAACCTGCTGCTCTAGTGTAAGGAATCGAGCAGCATGACCATCAACTGGTGCATGAACAGGTGGTGGTGGGGATACTGGTGGGGGATAAAGATGGTGGTGGTGTGACTGGTGGGGGATAATCCGGTGGCGGATGTCGCCTAGCGTCAGCCTCGCTCTCCAGCTCATAGACTCTGCGACAGAGGATCTCTACCTGTAGCTGGAGTGATAACAAAAGATCATATCTGGTGTAACCAAAGTGATGAGAAGGATGGTATGGATCAGACAACGACATATTATATGGAGGAAATAATCAAGGTGACTGTAGACATGGACTTGACTCAGGTGGAGGTATATGTGGATGACCTGATGGTTCTCCCCGATGAGTAGGAGGGGTATGAGGAAAAACTGAAGCATAACGAATACTGCATAACCAACTGGAATGGTCCGTTGGGGTAGGTGGCTGTGAAGAGTTGCCACTGCTAGCTCAAACGGGGGTATGAGGAGGCGTACCAGCAGGTGTAGGAACACTAACAGGAGTAGCTGGTGCAACAGACACAACATCATCATCATCAGTGGGATAAGCCTCTAATCCAGCGGTTTAAAGGGCAGAGGATGTCACTGACTCAAAGGAGTCGGCATCGGCCTCAAGATCAGAATCAGAAGAGATATCGATAACAAAGACAACTGGGATGCTACGTCTAGGATAGCGATGTCGAACACCTCGCCATCGCCAAGGTCGTCGTCAGGGTGCTCCACCTCAATCACGGGGACATCAACATCATCATCCAAATTAACAACGAAAGGCCAATCCTCAGCAGGGATGGCAGCAAGGGGAATAACATGAATCGGAATAAGCTCAACAAGATGCTCACCATCAGGATATCCAATGATAAGCTGGTCATGGAGGGGTAAAGGTAAAGCGAGAACATCATCAACAAAAGGAACATCATCACCAAAATCTGGTAGGGCGAAGGGCTGAAAATCGTCAAGGTCGTCGTCGTCAGACATTATCTCCGGGTCGCTCTCGGAGTCAGACGTGAAGATCTCGGGGGCGTGTGCTACCTCATCATCGGAGACAATAGCCATAGGATCGTGCTCATCAAACAGACCGCTGCTCTCAGAAGATGACATGGTATACTGTCAAAAATAATCCGTGCACATATATGTATATATATTAATGAACAATAATGTTACTTAGTATACACAGGCAAGTAAAGGCAGCATATCACATGTATTCACATTGTTCCTACGTGGTTCATTTCTAGTTCGATAAGTCTATCCCATATAGACTATACCCTAGTTGTCACATTAGTTAGGGTATTCTTTATTTCTATTAATGTCCTTGCTTTGTCTTTCCTTTGAAAAATGTTTGGTTCGTGGATCTTGGCGTTTTTGTAAATGCAATGAAAAACATTTTTGGTTTGTTGTAAAAATGTTTTCGTGAGATAATCCTATTGATTGTAGTCTAGACTCGAGAAGGAATCCTAGTTCACTACAATCGAAGCTCTGATACCAACCTATCTCACCCTGTCTTTTGTGAAAGCATATGTGTGTGATTGATCAATTTTCATTGCATTTAATCATAACAAACAACTACTTGATTAAAATAAGCGATGTTCATCCATTCACAAGTTTAAAACATTACAAGACATAAGTTGTTTTAAGTTTCCAACTAACACAAGTATTAAGTTTAAGTTACAAACCATCATAAGATTGCTCTGCCCAAGGGAGCCTTGTGCCAGCTGGTACCTTCTAGTCCTTGTAAGCTTATCCTCCCTTGATGTTGCTTGCAGGGTTTGCCTAGCCTCTTTAGATAAGTTTCAGGTTTGTGTGTCTCGAGGACATCTTTATGTGCTTTAGGGAGAAGTCTAATCAGTTTGACTTGTTGGGTTCAAGTTCCAAGGTTGTACAGTAACTTTAGCTCCCTATCACGAGCCATTGGTATATCAGCTTCTTGTCGGGAGCCTCCAGCTTCTTACTTTCAGTTTATGTTTAGTATTCTTTATTATTTTCTTGAGAATGTTATTAACATTGGTTTTGCTGACTGGGAACTCCGAGTACCCACGTCATCAATTATAAAATAAGGGATGGTAAGAGATGATATCCTATGTTGTGAAAATGTGAAGTATATTAAAGAACTATGCTTTAATCTACTTAGCATCTATCAAGTTTGTGATAAAGATGCTTTCTCTATAGTTTAATCACAAAGAATGTTTTTAAAACATGGTTTTGAAGTTCCTGAATAGGTGAGTTTTGTTTTTATTTTGTTTAATTAGTTGGGTAAATTACACTTTGCATCCTTTATGTTTGTATTGAATTGCAATGGATATCCTTTAACTTCAATAAATACAGTCAAAGCCCTTTATTTGACAAATTCATTACATCTTTTGTCCGTTGACTCTAACCTAGTTAAAATGTTTAGTTAATCTAGTCATATGTTTGCACATATGGGCAAATTCGTCTTTGTTACTATTCTAAGGACTATTTGTGCAATAAATATCCACGTCTCTCTCTCTCTCTCTCTCTCTCTCTTTCTATGGACCGTCTACAACAAAAGAACCATCCAAATCCGCCACACATCACCGCCTCCATCAAGATCCACCACACCATCACACCGCCTCCATCCAGATCCGCTGCACCACACCACCACCTCCATCCAAATCGGGACACAACACCTCCGCCTCCATCTAGATCTGCCACAACCGCTTTCTCCATCCAAATCTCTCCGTAAAGCATTTCCGATCTCAGATCTGCGACAACGGCGACTCCGACGTCACCACCCTCTCCTGCTCCACTGATAACCTCCTCATCTACACCGCCTGCGATCACGATTTCCATGACGACTCGTCCGTTTCCTCATTTCACAACCGTTTTCTGGTTGATGACATCACCGGTTGCCCTACCGTTCACGAACTCGCTTCGGTTTGGGGATTTGATCTCAAACGTTCAAATTCTACGGTAATTCGTGTGAAAGTAAGTTTTTAAATACGGATTTACATGATTTGACGATGATAGATGAGAAAAGTTATTTTTATGAGGTTCTGTGTGTTTAGTTGGAGTTGAGAAGTTTGGGATGTGGAGTGACTAGGAAGGTGTTGTACAAGCAATTGTGTGAGCTTGCGAAAGAACGGTTTGATGAAGATGGAGAAGAAGGTGAATTAGGGCCGAAAGTGGATGTGGTAGGGGGAATTTGCTGAAGGATTTGACTTTTTTTTATTAAAGTATTTTTAATTAACTTGGTAAAATGACTAAACTACCCTTAACTGACCAGTCTTAACTGAAAATTTTAATTAGGTTAGAGTCAAAGGACCAAAGTTGTAATGAGTTTGTCAAATAAAGGATTGCGACTATATTTATTGAAGTTAAAGACTATCTGTTGCAATTCGATACAAACATAAAAGACGAAAATTGCAATTTACCCTAATTACTTTATATTGCTTCACTCCGATACATTATCTGATTTAATATACAAATGCATTTTTATTAGGTGTGGCCTTTTTTGTTAGATTCTTATGTATTTTGTTTTTTAGTAATAATCAATAAAAATACTTAGAACAAAAATATTCATCGATAAAAATGTTTAGCTTACCATTAGCAAGTTAAAGTTGTTATAGGGATCTTAGTACATAAATCGAAAAAGTAATTAATATACGTTTGTGAATGTAAAGATAAATTGTGACCTCCCTACCATAAAAAAGTCTACTTCCACCAATGGTGATCACTTCCTTGGAAGGAGTTAAACGATTGCACAAGTTAATCACTATCTTTGCTTAGTAAGACGATTGCGTAACGGATATGCCTACCTGGTTAAAGGAGACGACTAGTGTTTAAACTATCCATTGGAGGATCGGAGAGAGGACGTAGAGGGATTAGTTAAATCTCTCGAACCTCTATAAGTCGGTTTTGTCATTCTTTCCCTTAACTCTTTATATATTTACATCTTTTTTGTTTATAGTTTACGAGTTTGTTGTTGGGTTGATAACAAGTGAGATATCAAATAAAACAAGTGTTTAACAAAGAAATTTTAAGAAAACTTATTCACCTCTTCCCTCTATTTTTCTACACATCTCTCTTCAACTTTTACTACACCACCAAACCTCCACAATTCTCTACCTCAAGCTCTACTTTTTATATAAAAAATACACAAATAATAATGTGTGTATGTGTGGAGTCCACTCTAACCTTGTCGACCATGTCTTTGCAACTAGACCATCCTTCTTGAACCACCCTCGCAACACAACACAAGTCCGACAGTGCAGGTTCGTGGGATTTCGCACGCATCCACATCATCATTGATGTGGATGCTCTAATTAGGAGTCAATATGAAAAAAAAAAAACATAACACTTTGCTTGTGAATTTAGATATGACCACAAAGTCTCCACCGACTTTACTAAACCTTTAAATGAATTACGACCTCTCCACTGACTTTACTAAACCTTTAAATGAATAACAGTCAATATGAAATAATAAAGAAGAGATATGATCAAATAAAAAGTTAATTTTGTTTAATTAGTATAAAAAGTGAGCTTAACCTTTCATTTTGGAAATCAACGACTAAGATGAAAATGTTGGAAAAAAGAGACATCTAAAGGTATTTTTGAAATAGCCTAGATGTTGACTTTCTCTCCACATTCAAGACATATGCATGTTCCACCATATTTTTTAAACGTTCATAATTTTTATACGACATTATTATTTTTTTAAATTGTACCATAAAATCGAGTATCTTTTTATCTTTAACTTTGTACTCTATTGCTATATAAAATATTACAACTAAAACAAAACTAAAAAACATGTGTTGTATTTCTACGTTTTAATATAACATTTTTGTGCTCAAGTTTTTGTAATATGTTTTGTGCTATGTTTTCTATGCTAGATTTTTTGTGTTGAATTTTTTGTACTAGATTCTATGTGCTACATTTTTTTGTGCTGAATTTTTTTACTAGATTTTTTTTTCGTGCTAGATTTTTTTATGTACTAAATATTTTGTGTTGTATTTTCTAAGAAAACAGAAGAATGAAAGTGTGTATTTTAAAACCAAAACACCCTTTCATTATACCAGTGTCATATCTTATTTTCACAAACTTTCTTATCTAATTTAAACAAAACTTACTTTTTATTGGATCACTAATAAAAATTAAGTTGGTCCGTGTGGTAGAAAGTAAAAGATAAATGTTTTTAGCATGTTAGTAATTGTGTATATATAATATATTTTTTGCACCAATATTCTGTTTAAGTAAACTTCTGTTTTACTCCTTATGGTTTGGTCGTTTTAACGGTTTTGCCCCAAACCTTTAAAAATAGCCATTTTACTCCCTAATCTA
This sequence comes from Helianthus annuus, assembly GCF_002127325.2. NCBI lineage: Eukaryota > Viridiplantae > Streptophyta > Magnoliopsida > Asterales > Asteraceae > Helianthus > Helianthus annuus. The sequence continues at coordinate 49,980,717 of NC_035435.2, read as the reverse complement.
TGAAGCTTATCACCATTTTGCTCCACGCCCCTAACGCCATCCAAAATGTTTGTTAAAAATAAGGGCAATTTGGTAATTTTACATATAATGAGAAGGGTGTTTTAGTAACTTTAGGAAAAGAATTTAATAGTTTTTAATTATAATCAAGATATTATATACAATATACATACAACAACTACACACACTCTCTCTTTCTTATCTCTCATTTCTTCCCCTTTCTCTGTACATAAGCTTTCCCCTCTCTTTTCCATGTCCACCAGTCGAAATCGTTCAAGATGTTTTCGTTGAAGAGTTTAGGGATGTGTCATGATGATGACGTAGTTGTTGACGGTGGGGATTGGACGGTTGCAAAACCGTCTTGGCAGAATTTCACTTTTGAAGAACTTGTTGCCGCCATCGACTCCCCCGCCTAATTCTCCATAAATCGCCAGTCAATGTCACCACCACCCCCGTCCATACCACACTACCAACGAGCACCACCATTCTCCCTCTCTCTAAATCCTAACCACCACCATCGTATACCACACTGTCCAAACCCATGAACCGTCACACCACCACCATCGTCGCCTGACTACTATATCTGGATCTATTTAAAAACGAAATCTTTCTTGGATATGATTTCATGGTTTTCTTGTTCAGATCTGTAGATCTGCAAACGATAGGATGGTTTCACTAGAGGTGGGTTTCAATTTAGGGTTGTATTTGACTGTTTTTCGATTTGGGGTTGGGTTCGATTTGGAGTAAGGTTCGATTTGGTGTTGGGTTCATGCAAGTGGTGGATGGTGGCCGGAGAATGGTTGTGGATGGTGGTTGGCGAATGGTTGTGGATGGCTATGGGTGGCGGTCAACAAATGGTTGTTCGCAGATGGTGGTTTTAGATGGTGATAATACATGGATTTTAGAAATCAATTTATATATATATATATATATATATATATATATATATATATATAGAGAGAGAGAGAGAGAGAAAGAGAGAGAGAGTGGGGATCCTACGGAAAGTGTGTTTTTACTAAAAAGTGTAAAAAGTCATAAAACACAATAATTTCAGGCATAAAACACACCTAAAACTCACAAATAATAGAATGAATATTACTAAAACACCATATTCAAACTCTAATAGTCCATAAAAATTTCAAACACACCATCGTAGAACTATGAATATAAAACACACAATGCTAAACAACATAAAACACAATAATATTTGTCATTCCATAATCAGAGCCTTAACATCTAAAACACAACACAAAACCCACATACATGATGTTTTAGTAATCTTCATCATATTATTTGTAGGTTTTTGGTGTGTTTTATGGTTTACATTATGGTGTTTTATGACTTTTTACACTTTTTAGGAAATTTGGACTTTCTGGCCAACTCCTATCCTATATATATATATATATAATCACCATAATACCCTTACCTTTAACAAACATTTTAGACAGAGTTAGAGGCGGGGAGCAAAATAGTGATAAGTTAAATAGATCAGGGAGTAAAATGACTATTTTTAAAGGATTTGGGCAAAACCGTTAAAACGACCAAACCACAGGGAGCAAAACGGAAGTTTACTCATTCTGTTTTTTTTTTTTTTTGTAATTTATTAAATTATTTATTTGTGTTTTAAAAGATTTTTTGTTTTTCTAAATTACGGATAAGGCCATCTCATTTTTTTTACGGATTCGATCTGTATATCGAGATTTTCTGATGAAAACTAAAATATTTTCTTATTGTTATTTTTGGGATTCCTAAGTAAATATCGGCAAAAAATATAACAATTGTTTAACCACGATTTCTTTTTTAAGAGGGACACGAAAAAACCACATCACTTTTGTTAGGATAAATACCCAAGAAGTCATCTGTGGGAAATGTATGTGGTTATCTATAGCTAGAAAGATTAGTTCAAGTGGGGTTTATTGTATGCGTATGTGGAATATTGCCAATGTGATATGTGGACGAGGATGTAGGATTGATACCCATCAAAATTTCTACGTAAAATAATTCATACTTTCTCGTATAAATCTCCAACCAAACATCTTGCATATCACTCATATAACTCCCTACATACGCATCAAAAAACAATGAAAACTTATTCCTATGTGGGAAAGAAACTAGAACAACTTTGTAGTTCACGTTTCTTTCGATTCATATGGATTCATCTACGAGAAAACAAGTTAACCTTAGAGTTGATCTATTTTCTTTTTATTTCATCTTTAGGGTTTTCCATTCTCCGATCATTGGATGCAAAATCTCCCACATTCACACCAGGAAACCTCGACTTATTCTTCACCTTGGTCTCTGCGGCCGCTGTCACAAGCATGTCCACCGTAGAAATGGAGGTTTTTTCCAACACCCAACTTGTCATTTTGACAATTCTTATGCTCATTGGTGGCGAGGTGTTCACTTCGTGGCTTTCACTCAAACTCCGTACGTTGTTTTTTAAGGTCTCACATAAAGATGATGATACGGTTGATCTATCTTTGAGCAACCACCACGAAGATCCCAGCAATAACATAGCCATTCTTGAACTTGAAAGTTCAGTATCAGAAAGAATTGATCATATGGAGGTTTTAAAGTACAAATCCTTAAAATTTTTGAGTCTTGTTGTATTGTTTTACCTACTATTTGTCCATGTTTTGGGTCTGGTCTCAGTTTTTATTTACATAAATGCCATGTCAAGTGCAAGAAACATACTCAAGCAAAAGGGTCTGCATGCAGTCACTTTCTCCTTCTTTACCATAGTTTCATCCTTTTCCAATTGTGGGTTCATTCCAACCAATGAAAACATGTTGATCTTTAGAAAAAACTCTGGCTTGTTATTAATTAATAATTATAGTCCCTCAAATTCTCTTAGGTAACACTTTGTACCCTCCAGTTTTAAGATCTATCATTTGGGTCGTAGGAAAAATAACCAAGAAAGAAGAAAGTAGGTACCTGTTACGGAACTCTAAAGTACTTGGGTACCATCATCTTCTTTCTTACAAACACTCTTTCCTTCTTCTGATAACTGTTAGATATATATGAATACATATATATCCGACACATATATATATATATATATATATATATATATATATATATAAAAGCTAGATATTATTATTATTATCATTATTATTTATAAGTTACATTTATAGGGCACTTATAGGTTATATATCTCTTTCATGTATATATATATTTCTGTATCATTACATTCGGAACTATCAATTCATTTTCATATGAACAACATCCTTTGAATTCTACAAAACCCTACCAAATTATCATTCAAGTTTAACGAATTATACAACAAAGTGGTATCAGAGCCACATCCGATCCAAGACACAAGCATTCAATTTACGTTAAAAGTTTTTCTTTTCTCTCGGATTCAAGATCATGAATCAAACACAGGGAATTCAGACGCAGATCCCTAAACTGACTGGACAAAATTATTATCATTGGCACATACAAATGAAGGTATTACTTGAATCACAAGAATTATGGACGGTTGTTGATGAAGGATATCAAGAACTGGGATCAAATCCCACCGAAGAAGCAACCGCAGCATATCGAGATTCTGTAAAAAGGGATAAACGAGAACTGCACATTATTTTTCAGTCCGTAATCGATACAATGTTCGAAAGAATTTCTCAGGCAAGATCCGCGAAGGAAGCATGGATAATTCTTCATAAATCATACAAGGGTGAAAGCCGGGTAAAAACTGTAAAACTCCAATCTCTTAGATGTGAATTTGATTCTTTGAATATGAAAGAGGGTGAAACCGTTGAAGATTACTTCAACAGAATAACCCATTTAGTGAATCAATTGAGAATGAATGAAGAAAAAATAGACGAACAGAGAATTGTAGAGAAAATCTTACGAAGCCTAACTTAACTAGAAATTATGAATCAGTCGTTATTACGATAGAGGAAACGAAAAATCTGGGAGATGTTTCCACTGAAGAATTAATGGGGATACTTCAATCTCACGAATTGAGACTGAAGCGATACGATGACAGTCCAGTTAAACATGCATTTCAAGTTACAAATACGAACCAAGATCGATATAAACAGACGTTTAAAAACGAATCCGCAGGAAGAGGACGGAACAAGAACAGGGGTAGGAACATGAATATGAATTCGATAAGATGTTTTAATTGCCATAAACTTGGTCACACTGCCAAGTTTTGTCAACAGAAGGATGAACGTGAGAGATCGGACAACGTGTTAATTCACAAGGAGGAAGAAATGGATGAACAAGATGATACTATGTTCATGATATTCAATATGGAGGAGACAGTCAAAAGTGACTGTTGGTATCTTGATAGTGGCTGCAGTAATCATATGACTGGTAATCGAGAATGTTTCACTCACCTCGATGAATCATTAAAAAAGGAGGTGAGGACGGGGGATGACAAGCGGTTGGAAGTGTTAGGCAGCGGAGACGTCTCTATTACGATAAGAGGACGAGAAAGAAAGATACCAGATGTATTTTATGTGAAAGGTTTGAAACATAACCTGTTAAGCGTAGGACAACTCATACGGAAAGGGTATGAAGTCTCATTCAAAGGAGACAAATGCACTATCAAAGATGCAAATAATGAAGTTTTAGGCATGGTCAAAATGACTAACAATAAAATGTTTCCCTTACATCCCGAGAGTGACTTGCAGTTTGCCATGAATATGGCTATCTATAACACTTCACATCTATGGCATAAACGTTATGGACATGTGAACATAGACACCTTGATTGATATGGGAAACAAGGAGCTAGTAGTTGGATTACCAAAAATGAAGAAGGATGATAATGTGTGTGAAGGATGCATATCCGGAAAGCAAGCAAGGAAACCTTTTCAAAAGAAAACGACTTGGCAATCAAGTGAACCACTACAGCTAGTTCACTCTGACATATGCGGTCCAATGAGAACAGAATCTATAGGTGGATGTAGATATTTTATTACATTCATTGATGATTATACTCGAAAGACGTGGGTATATTTTCTCAAATTTAAATCCGAGGCACTGAATTATTTTAAAATATTCAAAGCCTTGAACGAGAAACAGTCGAATCACTTAGTTAAAACTCTAAGAACGGATTGCGGAGGAGAATATTGCAGTAAACTATCCCAGGATTATCTGAAACTCAATGGAATTCGGCGTCAACTTACGAATAGCTATTCTCCTCAGCAAAACGGAGTAGCAAAAACGGAAGAATAGGACCTTGATGGAATTAAGCAGAAGCATGATTAATATTAAGCAAGTACCAAATTGTTACTGGGCGGAAGCCGTGGCATGCACTACATATATTCTAAACCGAACCATCACGAAGACTAGACCAAATATTACACCATATGAAGCATGGTATGGACAGAAACCAAACGTAGAACATCTGAACGTGTTTGGTTGTCTAGCTTATGCTCTCGTACCCAAACAACGGAGAGATAAACTGTCCAACAAGACTGAAAAAACAATATTTGTTGGATACAGTGAAGCCAGCAAGGGTTACAAGCTGTATAATCCTCAAACTAACAAGATTATCATCAGTCGGGATGTGATTTTCGATGAAAATAAAAGATGGGTTTTCGACTGTGGAGCATCAAATGTACCGTTTGTTATTTCTGATGAAGATGAGAAACAAACCCAAGATGATAGGGCAACAGACAAAGACCGAGAACAGGATGTTAACAACTCCATGGCAGACATGGTAGGTGAAGAGCAAATTCAAGAAACAATCAACAATAATCAGCAAGATTTTGGTGACTTAGGGACGGATGAGACTCAACAGCAGAACGTTAATCAAGACCGACAACATAACGACGACTCTTCATCAACAGACTCAGAAAATGAAGTTCTTCAAACCAAAAGCATTAGAAATGTATACCGTAATACCGGAAAACTCACTAATGCAGAGGTATTGCAAAAATACAATGAAAGTCAAGTGATGAATTTTGTTCTCTATACAAGCACAGATCCGATAAGTTATGAAGAGGCAAGTAAGGATTCGAGATGGATAGAAGCAATGGACAAGGTAATAGAATCCATCAACAAAAATCAAACATGGGTACTGGTAGATCCACCAAAGCATCAAAAGCCAATAGGGGTAAAATGGATTTACAAAACGAAGTATGATGAAAAAGGAAATGTAGACAAGTACAAAGCCAGGTTGGTAGTTAAAGGATACAAGCAAAAGTATGGTATAGACTATCAAGAAGTATTTGCACCAGTAATAAGGTTTGAAACAGTTCGATTAGGGTTGGCCCTAGCCGCACACTATGGGTGGCATCTTCATCAAATGGATGTTAAAACGGCCTTTCTAAACGGAAAATTGAATGAACAAGTTTACATAGAGCAACCTCAAGGATATATTAAGCAGGGAGAAGAACGAAAGCTATGTCATCTCAAACGAGCTCTCTATGGTCTTAAACAAGCACCAAGAGCATGGTACAGTCGCATAGACTCATATTTCATGCAACGTGAGTTTAGAAAATGTGCATATGAACACACTTTATACATTAAAGACACTAATGAAGGAAAGTTAGTGATATGCCTATATGTAGATGATTTAATAATTGCTAGTAGTTCCATGCACTTAATTACTGAATTCAAAGAGTCAATGAATAAGGAATTTGAAATGACTGATATGGGAAGGTTGCACTATTTCTTGGGTATGGAAGTACTGTATGAGAATGGAAACATCATTCTTTCTCAAAGAAAGTACATGAGAAATCTGTTAGAGAAGTATAGAATGACACAATGCAATACTGTATCCACTCCTATGGAATATGGACTAAAATTGTCCAAAGATGACCCAGAAGATTTTGTAGATGAAGGAGTGTATCGAAGCCTGGTAGGAAGTCTGATGTATCTAACCAATACAAGACCAGACATAATGTTTGCAGTAAGCAAAGTCAGCAGATTTATGGAACATCCAAAGAAGAGTCACTGGGAAGCAGCTAAGCGTATACTCAAATACATCAAAGGGACACAAGATCAAGGACTTACATACTCCAAAGGAGGAAAGAAAAACCTTGTAGGGTTTAGTGACAGTGATTATGCAGGAGATATGGATGATAGCAAAAGCACTTCTGGATATATTTTTCATTTAGGATCAGGTCCTATTTCATGGCAGTCAAAGAAACAAAAGGTGGTGGCACTGTCTTCAACAGAAGCCGAATATATGGCATTGTCATTAACTGGTTGTCAAGCTTTGTGGATCGAAGGAATCTTAGATGACTTACAAGAAAAGGATGATTCCTCAATCCCTGTATACTGCGACAATAAGTCTACTGTCACACCCCTAATTTCCACGTGTCACCGGTGGGCCCGGTGGGGAGTATAGTGACGTAGTTGACATCATCATAGACAAACAACACAATATATAAATGCACAGCGGAAGCAAAGATAGATTCATTTCAACTTTAATAGAATGTAATATTAAATATCCCTAGTAGTTGAAACGGATCCACAGGCGGATCAAAATAAAATAAGATATTGTTCAACAGTTTTATTGTCATCCAAGCTTGCGAGACTTATTGTGGACGCTCTAGAAGACAGCCAGCCTATTACGTGTAGTACCTGCACTTAACCTTTTGGGAAAATACGTCAGTTTACACTGGTAAATACAAATTAACTGACTCATTTTGAAAAGATTGAAAATTGATTTAAATGCACATGGCATAAAATATTTTTTTTTATAACTTGGGATAATTATACAATATAATCTTGTAAGGGATTTACATGTTACTCCGCATTCAGTAGCCCGATCCGTAGACCGGGTTAAAGATTAATAGACACACCACAATATAGAGTTATACACTGACGGGTGTACGCCTACACCCCGTGCTCAGGTCGTGGCCATCTCGTAAGATGATGCCAAGGATATCCGGGACATGGTCATTAACCCCCCAAAGGCTTCAAGCAATAAAACACCTTCAAAACAAGGTCATCTCAATAAATTTAACCACTATTCGATTAAAGAATTCGATGCCGGACCAAGCGGTATATTATATACCGTACCCCAAGCCCGTATAGGGAAAATAAGTTAAAAAGTATTTACCTTGGTAAGTATGATTCACAATTAGCAAGTGAAGGTAGCTTTTACTGGGTCTCCTCTTCTGGAACAAAGGTTTATAGTAACCTATTAGATTTCTAACGGGTCTTTATTTAAGCCTAAGCTTAGACCGGTTAGTTTTAAGGACGATGCGGCTCAAGCGCACGATTAAGCGAAGACCGGATAGAATGTGATTTAGACCCGACAAGTTTAAATACTTGTATAATTTGGGTATGCTAAATACATTCTGGATTTTGAGACAAAAAGATGATGTTTGACCCGTTTCGGTCAATTTATGCAAACTGGTTACATAAACCGAACCGAACGCTAAAAGAGCGTTACGGGTAACCACAAGAGTCATATGCAAGTTCCCTGAGATAATATGCTTTAAATATGTTATAATATCAGTAAGATAACTTCTATTTTGCCCCATACGGAGTTAAACTCAATCTACGCCTCATAAGGGCATTTTGGTCATTTAAAAGATCGTAAAAGAGTTAAATTGGAAATCTGAGTTACAGGTCTGATTTATACAGTAATTATACTTAATTTGACATATTATAACAGTAGGGTATGACCCATATACAAAACTTACCATTTAAAACCAAACTATGCATCTTAGGGGTATTTCGGTAATTTCACAAGGGCTTAAACGGTCAAAACTGGAAACCTGAGTTCAAAAACTTATACTTACTGTTATTTTATAAAAATATGTTAAAAACATCAGTAGGTATAACCCTTATACGCTTAATATGGTTATAGTACATACTATGCGTTAAAAACGCTTAAAAAGGCGATTTAGAGCCGTTTCCGGGTTTTCAAAAGAAAGCTGATATTTTTATATTTCCAGAATGCTCAAAATAATTTATTTATCAATTAAAATCTGTAGAAAAAGGTTCGGGGTTAAAAAGATTTATAAAACTCATTTTATGGCCAAAAAGGTCAAAACCGGAATTAACCGAGTTAAACTTAGAGACCTATGATACGATCAGCCAAAAATTAAATAAAAATCTTCAAAAATCCCAAAATATTATATAATATCAGTTGGTAAAAAGTTTGGTATCAAAAAGTGGGCTTAAATAGGTTATATGCTATTTATGCCGTTTATTCAACATAAGGCTTTCAAATTACGATATCGGGCATAACTCTTAATCTGGACCTCAAACTGATATCAAATTTTTGGTGCAAGTTTATAAATCAGTAATAAAGGTTTCTACTCTTTCACTTTTTCAAAAAATCGCGTTTTATAGCAAAAAGGGCAAAATAGTCATATTTAAGCATAAACCGGTAACATGCATATGAATCGGATAAGTGTTGAACCAAGTCTTAAAATCTCAGAGAGTTGCACATATATAAAAGTGGTCCAAAATAAGCTCTAAGGCAGATCTCAAACATGCATGCACGGATCTGAATTGAGAGTCAAAGAAAAAGTCATTTTATGAGACTTTCGGTTCCGATCCGGGTTCAAACTGAAAATTTGTCGAGTTGATCATGATGAAACATGTTCTTACATTATTTACAAAGTTATTTTGACGATAAAACAGGTTGCATGTGATCTACACTGTTAATTATGCTAAATTTTGCAAAACCCCATTCTGTTGACTTTTTAGGAAAAGCTTTGACTCGACAATTATCAAGCTTAGAGTGGGAATCTGAAAATACCCTTTTAAGGGTTTGTTACCCACATAAATACCTACGTGTAGGTACTTTCAATACGAGAAATGACTGAGAAATTTCCGTTTAATCTCAAAGTCAAACTTAAATCACGGTGGTTTGACTTTTGATTAAATATCTAAGCTAGAACGAAATAGAGAGGGTTAGGAATACTTACAACAGCCTTAATTACGATTATGGATCATTAGACAGCCTGAGCTTGATCAGAGATCTTCAGAATTGTGAATGTAAGTGAAGTATCAAATAAAATTACTTCCTTTATATAGTTTTCAGGTCTCCGCAGGATCATGACACTTGTCGTAAGGGGTAATCTGATCAAAACAAGTGTCCAGAGGCCTGATAATTCTGTGGGCAAGCCCCTAGTATCGATTTGGTGGAATTAGAAATCAGTTCGTACATGAAAACAGCAAGAAACAGGCTGTTACCAGCTGTTTGCACGTCTGCTGAACTCATGCGGCCCGCTTAGAGAACCCAGGCAAGTCATGCGGGCCGCCTGGATGTCTATAACAGCAACAGCAGCTTTTATTTATGACAGAAATGGTCCCTGCAAGTCTTTAACGACATTTAAGGCACGTTCAAGGCCCGTTATCCTCATTTTAAGGTTCCACCATGATATTTAAATATAGGGGACCTGAAACATGTTCAAAAACATGTCGGACAACGGTTCGTTTGGCCGTATGGTCACGATATGCGTCGAATTACGACGAAACACGGACGGATGCTAAAAACGAACCAAACGACGCGACGAAAGGGATTTTATCAAGGCGATCACTAAAATAAAATATTTTAGTGCTTACATAAATTTTTGGGTGTCCGGGGATATTCAGAATGTGAGATATGCGCGAAAGTGCAAACTTGTGCCCTTTTTGACACTTTTAGCCCCTGAATGACATAAAAGTTAATTTTTGTGCACCGAACACCTCTAGGCCTATATATAAGCTATAGAAATGATAATTAGGCCATGTTTAACTCATGGACACTTTTCGGAAGGTCCGATACCATACGAATCGACATACTTTTATAGTTTGACGCAAATAGTCCTTAAATTGCGCAAAATAGCGCGAAATACCGATTAATGTTATTTAAGCCTTCCATGACCCATATTTATCCTTACCAAGCATATACTTAAATATTAATGCGCTCTCGCTCGCTTAGATGGTCACCGAAAGGCATAGATTCAAAAGTTGACGCTTTAGGCCCCTCTATTGCGCAAACTTGCGCATTACAACATTTAATAGCATTGAAGCCTCATCTAATCCATATTAGGCATTCTTGAAAGTATTATTAAACATCACGATGCTTCGGGTTCGCTAAAAGGTCATTCAGAGGTATAATTAAACATATTGACACTTTTAGCCCCTCTAACTTGCAAAGTTGCGCGTAACTTTACTTATAGGCATAAAAACCTTAGATGGCCATCATTTGGCATTCCCGAGAGTATAATTAAATATTATTAAGCTCCCGGTTTGTTAGAAGGTCACTCAGAGGTAAGAATTAACATGTTGACGCTTTTAATCCCTTTATTGCGCAAACTTTCAATTAATTACGCAAACGACTACACTTATTCATCAAGTGGTACATTTGGGAATATAAACATCGTGAGAGGTTATTTGGAAACTTACTTTAGGTATGCTAACACTTCCAGTCCTTTTATTATCAAAGTTTTCGATTTTTCGAAAAATTAGTCCCTTAAATTCAACATCGGACTTTATTAGGGTTTATTACACGTGTCAATATATCATTGGACGTGATTTTACGAGGTGTTACATCCTCACCCCCTTAAAAGAAATCTCGACCTCGAGATTTGCTAACATGCTGGAAGTACCTTTTGTCACATAACGGACTTAACTTCTATAGCATATCTGGAGTCTCTCCAAGCTCCCAATTTGACCTCTATATAATAGGTTCATGCATCCTTTTTGAGGTTTCTTATCCTGGCGATCCGCATTCGATACAGGTTTATCATTATATCACAAGTCCGCCAACCGTTTTGTGATAGTGCTTCTTGACTTATTGTCGAACATATCCTTTAATCCTTAGGGTGTAATACATTGCGAGCTCCACCAAGCTCCTTAGATAGGTTTTAGCTCATAAGTTATTTTATCTCGATATATTCGATTACTTCGAACGATTTCATATATTCAGAGCTTACTAGCCTGACAATTAACCGATTGGCACACCTTTCCAGGGTGATATCTTTTGTTGAACCTTATTTCTTAACAAGAACATAGGAGGTCTGCTATTTCCATGAATCCTTGATTCTCTGCCGAATACTAACAACTTATATATGGTTATGGAATTGCCCGATCTTATTCGTTGTTTCCAAGGCAACTTTCAGGTCCTGATAATTGGACTTACCAATTTTCTGTCTAACAATAGATGGTTAGCATCCCATTTATACAAGGTCTCCCAACGAGCAGCCTTGATACTTATATAACAACTATTATAGAAAAGCTGATCTTAAGGTGAGATGGTTATTCCAATCACTGCTTAAAACTAATCTTAAGGGATAGCTAATCCCTTCAGTCAGTCGAATAAATCGACGATCCTGGGCGGCTGATGGAAATTCTTAATTGTTGCCTAATTAGGGTTGCGGTAATCAATGCATAAGCAAAATGAACCGTCTTTCTTAATTAACTATATCGAATTCTTAGAATATAGGGTTAGGCTATATGAATCCTCTATTTTAAAACTTACTTAATCAGGGTTTCGATTTATCCAATGATGGTACTAGCCGTCTTGGAGATTTCATATTGATACAGCCCTAAATGGGATATAAATCTTGACTCTACTTGCCTCTCCGGAGGTATCAGGGTATTCTTAGGAGAAGATGATCAAGATACTAGGAGGTTATAGAGACTTTCCTTATCTCAGGCTCCAGTTTATCCATCATTGCTTGAGTCAAATAAATGACACGTTCATGTTATAAGTCCACGAATTCCTTAATCGGGAACATTTGCATGAAAACTTCCATTCTGGATATCTTCTTTGAATACCATTAGTTGACTTTAGTACCATATGACCATCGGGATATCTTTGTGGTCCCATGCATTAAACCTCCATACTGATCAGGCATGGAAGCAATCTATGGAACATATTAAGATACATAAATCCCCATATGGCGCTTTTATCATACCGTCTGGTATTCGCAATCGATTGAGATCAAGGAGATGTCAATTGTATATGCCGACGCACTTCCTCTTATAGAGAAGATACTTCAAAAATTTACGGCTGAAGGTTTCTGATGGGGATAGAAGAAATGGGTCTTGCGATTTTTACTTGTAAGTTTTACCTTACACTTAATATCTGGGGTTCTTACGGGATATTTTCTAAAAGTTTGCTAAGCTTATGGTTTTATGAGAAACTTATCAGTACCTGAACCCAAACGAAATTCTCAGTACTAAAAATCACAATAGGGGATTTATCTAATATCATTATTAATGCGAACTGCCTCTAATCATTTATCAGGAGGGTTAAACGCCTCTATTCTTAATCCTTTTAAACTCAGCTGCAGAATCTTTAACAATTTCGGGGCAGTCTTAGCTTTGACTGGTTATTTCTAAATCTATATAACGCGAGTAGCTGAGGTAGATCCATAATGGATTTATGATAAGCAGGCTTTGAACCTTAATGTGCCCTCTTATCGCCGGTGCTAACTACCAATAACTATTGCATTAAGCTTAGGCTTTGGGTAATTGGAATAGGGTACTATCTCAGCCAATGAATTAAAATCTGCGACATACTGTCGACAGTCTAAACTTTTGTGGTGAGAGTCAGAAAATTCTTATTCCATCTTTTTCCATTTTGATGCGATTAATAGATATTTCTAATAAGGTCCTTAACACTTGGTCCATCCCATAGTGTATAAGAGAATCCTTCTTGTGGACTTCATTAATGTCCTTATTAATTAAGGGTATTACCATCGAATGGCTGTGATGCATACCTCACAGTGTTCTTTTCAACGTAACCACTGATACACCTAATGGTTTCTACTTCATCAGTTAATTTCCTGCAATCGATGGCCCCTTTTTACTTATTGAAGTCTCTAGACTTTCCCGAGACGAAGTACTTTTAACTACATCCAAAAAGAATGGGCTCCTTGCCACTTATGGTTTTGCTGGGTTTATTCTTCGCATTTGAAGTGCGAATAAAGTTTTTCTCATGAGCAGCGACATGTGTTTTAGAGCAAACAGCCAACAACATTCAGCTTCTCGATCCTTTTCATGGCTCTTCTCCCAGCCTTTCTAATGGCTGCGCTAATTACCGATTTGGGGATTAACTCCATTAATATTGAAGTTCACTCTTGATGCACCGTTAACATTTGTCGCATCTCTAGCATTGCGACTGTTGTTTGTCTTATATGAGTTTTCCATACTCGAATCTTTTGGTATTAAATACCAAATGTAACAATTTGTGTGCATTTCAACAGCTAGTCATCGCTCTGATGACTTATCATACATTAACCATGGTATTATTAAACCATATAAACATTCCTAAGGAGTGTTATTTGATTGTACATCAATCATATTCAGCCTAAGACACAAAAGGAACATTAATGGCCTTTAGGGTTTTGACCGAGTCCGTTACCCTTTTAACAGGGGATCAAAATGTCCCAGCTGTCTTTGGCATATAGATGATTTTAGATAGCTCTAATGCTTGCCATAATGGCTTTCTAAAATATGAAACATTAGTCTGTCAGGAAGGACATAAATAATCATATGGCACGAAGGCCTTGTTGCATAGGACGTTATAAGATATGGCAACAAATGCCTGTCATAGAGGACATTAATTTATAAACCGCGATCTTATTTAGATTCGGGGTTTTAAGATTTGAATCTAGTTCTTCACCTTTGGACAGGGAGTCATAAGCTACCATTGTCGTCGTCTTGAAAGGCGATTTATTTTGGCACATAGGCAAATCCTAGGACATCATTAATAGATGTTTACATATATACATATCTGTATATATATAATTATCATCATTGAGTATACCAGTCATGCTCTTATCTATCTCATAGACTTTAAGGCTTGGGCATTGCCCATCACCTTCGTCGACGTACCTTAATGGTCATATTTGACAATGTCTCTAATGGACAATCTAATATATAACTCGTGGGTGATAGAGATCTTATCGGTGATTCAGGATAACGCCACGAAGGGTAGTACAATAAACACACTTATATATAGGAAGTACCAGCAGCGTATCCACCATGTGTTTATTGTATTACTCTAGTTTCGTTATCTAAATCACCGTCAAGATGCATATAATCATAACCATTGAGTCGGATAGTACTTCTTAAAATCCCCTTATGAAGATAGGAAGGCCCAAGACTGTACTTCAAATATCCTATAAAATAGTATGATCATCGTATCAGATGATATTAGTCAGGATCGCACTGATCATATAGACTGTTAGGGTTGGGTATAACCCACCACTTTGAACAGGGGATCATAAAGACCACCACTAGCCTTATCCAATCTCAAATAGAACAAAAAAAATATAGCCCGTAGGCTTTTCATCACTAGGGATGTTAATATTATGGTGACCATACTGATGATACTGGTCAGGATCGTATTGATCATATAGACTATGGGATTTGAGCATAGCTCACCCCCTTGGGCAAGGAATTATAAAAGATTACGATTGCCTTGTCACTATTGGACAATATATTATATCCCGTAGGCAAAATATCACTAAGGGATGTTAAATAACATGATCATCATATTAGATGATATTAGTCATGATCGCATTGATCTTATAGACTATTATGTTTGGACCTAGTCCAATATTTTTAGACAGGGAGTCGTAGACCACAACCGTCGTGTTGTCTTATTGGGCAACAAGTTTAGCCCGTAGGCACTTCATCACTAACGGATGTTTATAATATGATCATTTTATAGGATGACATAGGCCATGATTCTTAATTGCTAGGCTAGGCAAGAGAATTTGAAGAATCCAATATAAGGATGACTGTTGTGATTTTTCGAATCACATTTGTCAAGAGTGCTAACGCGTTCTTAGGTGTTAACAAGGACCTGAATCCCTTGAGTAGATTTCACCATCTTGGCCACGAAGGCTAGGTCTCACCTTTAAGATTCTTTTTAAAATGCATACTGACAGGGAAGGAAGGATATTTATTTTATTCAGGATTTTTGTCATAAACCCTAATTTATAAGTTAATAATAGCACAAATGGCCTAGTCGCGTAGACCAGTTAGATTTTTAAGCCATGATTTCAGAGAATCGTGGCATTAAGGTTTGAATCAAAGTTCATTACCTTTTCCTGACAGGGAGCGGTAGGCTACCACTCCCTTTAGTCTTATAGGACATTAACTGTAGCCCGTAGGCACTTCCCTTATGAGGGATGTTTATTACGGGATTGCCCCTTAGGGAAATTCATTAATCATGGTAAGCAGAGACCATATTTGGTTAATTTTTCAATCATACTTAAGATTTCTATAATAATTTATCCTAATTATAAAACAATAACAGTTTTATTTGTGGCACAAAAGGCCTAGTCACATGGACAATTTAATTTATAAGTTACGATTTCAGAGAATCAAAACATGAAGGTTTGAACCTAGTTCATTACCTTTCTCTGACAGGGAGTTATCGCTACCACTGTCTTTTGGCTCATATGGAAATAAGCAGGGCCCTTAGGCACTATATTACCACGTATGGTAAAAATATGATCATCTTAATTGATGACCTAAACCCATGATTCAGAGATCATAAGATTGGGTTAGGAATCTTTAGAAAGATCCTTTTATAAAAAGTGACGTGTGTGATTTTAATGGATCATGTCTGCCAGGAGTGTTAACATGTTTTCAGATGTTAACAGGGATAAGAATCTTTTAAACAGGTCTTACCATCTTGGCCCGGTCTTATAATTGACCTGAAGGCTAGGTTTCACTCTTAAGATTCTTAGTTTATAATTAACGCAGAACAATTTTAAATTGAAATGTTAATAAGGATCTGAATCTAAATTGAGGAACTGCCATCTTGGCCGGGTCTTAATATGACACGAGGCTAGGCCTTGTCCTTTTAGATTTTGCCATTTTATTATAATGGTAGATCTTGCAAAAGGAATGTTATTTTAATTTATTTCATATATTATATTCATATATATTGAATAAATGAAATTTGATAAAGCATTCCAATGATTCTAAAAATACTGAATTGCCCAAAAAGGGACTTAAAAGAAATGATGTTGTCTTCAAAGAGACTGAAAGATAAAAATGTCCTTACAAGGACTTACTAAGGAAACGAACTTCAGCAAAATGAGTTTCTTCTTTATTTCATTTCTGAATGCCTTCTTATCGGTTGTACATTAATCCTAGTCGCAATACGAAGCTCGGCCTTTCCTGGGCTTCAAATGGAGAGAAATTTCACTATAGCTCCTTGCTTGGCGACATGCTAAAACATAATAATTGAAAGTAACAATCCTCTGAATAGAGTCGAGAGTATTCCTATGTTAAGTCTAGACTCGGAAGGTCAAAGAATGCGCTATCGTGTCATTGAGATTAAACACCAAAAAGCTAGTGTTTAATTCACTCAATGTTGGCTCTGATACCAACCTGTCACACCCCTAATTTCCACGTGTCACCGGTGGGCCCGGTGGGGAGTATAGTGACGTAGTTGACATCATCATAGACAAACAACACAATATATAAATGCATAGCGGAAGCAAAGATAGATTCATTTCAACTTTAATAGAATGTAATATTAAATATCCCTAGTAGTTGAAACGGATCCATAGGCGGATCAAAATAAAATAAGATATTGTTCAACAGTTTTATTGTCATCCAAGCTTGCGAGACTTATTGTGGACGCTCTAGAAGACAGCCAGCCTATTACGTGTAGTACCTACACTTAACCTTTTGGGAAAATACGTCAGTTTACACTGGTAAATACAAATTAACTGACTCATTTTGAAAAGATTGAAAATTGATTTAAATGCACATGGCATAAAATATTTTTTTTTATAACTTGGGATAATTATACAATATAATCTTGTAAGGGATTTACATGTTACTCCGCGTTCAGTAGCCCGATCCGTAGACCGGGTTAAAGATTAATAGACACACCACAATATAGAGTTATACACTGACGGGTGTACGCCTACACCCCGTGCTCAGGTCGTGGCCATCTCGTAAGATGATGCCAAGGATATCCGGGACATGGTCATTAACCCCCCAAAGGCTTCAAGCAATAAAACACCTTCAAAACAGGGTCATCTCAATAAATTTAACCACTATTCGATTAAAGAATTCGATGCCGGACCAAGCGGTATATTATATACCGTACCCCAAGCCCGTATAGGGGAAATAAGTTAAAAAGTATTTACCTTGGTAAGTATGAATCACAATTAGCAAGTGAAGGTAGCTTTTACTGGGTCTCCTATTCTGGAACAAAGGTTTATAATAACCTATTAGATATCTAACGGGTCTTTATTTAAGCCTAAGCTTAGACCGGTTAGTTTTAAGGACGATGCGGCTCAAGCGCACGATTAAGCGAAGACCGGATAGAATGTGATTTAGACCCGACAAGTTTAAATACTTGTATAATTTGGGTATGCTAAATACATTCTGGATTTTGAGACAAAAAGATGATGTTTGACCCGTTTCGGTCAATTTATGCAAACTGGTTACATAAACCGAACCGAACGCTAAAAGAGCGTTACGGGTAACCACAACAGTCATATGCAAGTTCCCTGAGATAATATGCTTTAAATATGTTATAATATCAGTAAGATAACTTCTATTTTGCCCCATACGGAGTTAAACTCAATCTACGCCTCATAAGGGCATTTTGGTCATTTAAAAGATCGTAAAAGAGTTAAATTGGAAATCTGAGTTACAGGTCTGATTTATACAGTAATTATACTTAATTTGACATATTATAACAGTAGGGTATGACCCATATACAAAACTTACCATTTAATACTAAACTATACATCTTAGGGGTATTTCGGTAATTTCACAAGGGCTTAAACGGTCAAAACTGGAAACCTGAGTTCAAAAACTTATACTTACTGTTATTTTATAAAAATATGTTAAAAACATCAGTAGGTATAACCCTTATACGCTTATTATGGTTATAGTACATACTATGCGTTAAAAACGCTTAAAAAGGCGATTTAGAGTCGTTTCCGGGTTTTCAATAGAAAGCTGATATTTTTATATTTCCAGAATGCTCAAAATAATTTATTTATCAATTAAAATCAGTAGAAAAAGGTTCGGGGTCAAAAAGATTTATAAAACTCATTTTATGGCCAAAAAGGTCAAAACCGGAATTAACCGAGTTTAACTTAGAGACCTATGATACGATCAGCCAAAAATTAAATAAAAATCTTCAAAAATCCCAAAATATTATATAATATCAGTTAGTAAAAAGTTTGGTATCAAAAAGTGGGCTTAAATAGGTTATATGCTATTTACGCCGTTTATTCAACAAAAGGCTTTCAAATTACGATATCGGGCATAACTCTTAATCTGGACCTCAAACTGATATCAAATTTTTGGTGCAAGTTTATAAATCAGTAATAAAGGTTTCTACTCTTTCACTTTTTCAAAAAATCGCGTTTTATAGCAAAAAGGGCAAAATAGTCATATTTAAGCATAAACCGGTAACATGCATATGAATCGGATAAGTGTTGAACCAAGTCTTAAAATCTCAGAGAGTTGCACATATATAAAAGTGGTCCAAAATAAGCTCTAAGGCAGATCTCAAACATGCATGCACGGATCCGAATTGAGAGTCAAAGAAAAAGTCATTTTATGAGACTTTCGGTTCCGATCCGGGTTCAAACTGAAAATTTGTCGAGTTGATCATGATGAAACATGTTCTTACATTATTTACAAAGTTATTTTGACGATAAAACAGGTTGCATGTGATCTACACTGTTAATTATGCTAAATTTTGCAAAACCCCATTCTGTTGACTTTTTAGGAAAAGCTTTGACTCGACAATTATCAAGCTTAGAGTGGGAATCTGAAAATACCCTTTTAAGGGTTTGTTACCCACATAAATACCTACGTGTAGGTACTTTCAATACGAGAAATGACTGAGAAATTTCCGTTTAATCTCAAAGTCAAACTTAAATCACGGTGGTTTGACTTTTGATTAAATATCTAAGCTAGAACGAAATAGAGAGGGTTAGGAATACTTACAACAGCCTTAATTACGATTATGGATCATTAGACAGCCTGAGCTTGATCAGAGATCTTCAGAATTGTGAATGTAAGTGAAGTATCAAATAAAATTACTTCCTTTATATAGTTTTCAGGTCTCCGCAGGATCATGACACTTGTCGTAAGGGGTAATCTAATCAAAACAAGTGTCCAGAGGCCTGATAATTCTGTGGGCAAGCCCCTAGTATCGATTTGGTGGAATTAGAAATCAGTTTGTACATGAAAACAGCAAGAAACAGGCTGTTACCAGCTGTTTGCACATCTGCTGAACTCATGCGGCCCGCTTAGAGAACCCAGGCAAGTCATGCGGGCCGCCTGGATGTCTATAACAGCAACAGCAGCTTTTATTTATGACAGAAATGGTCCCTGCAAGTCTTTAACGACATTTAAGGCACGTTCAAGGCCCGTTATCCTCATTTTAAGGTTCCACCATGATATTTAAATATAGGGGACCTGAAACATGTTCAAAAACATGTCGAACAACGGTTCGTTTGGCCGTATGGTCACGATATGCGTCGAATTACGACGAAACACGGACGGATGCTAAAAACGAACCAAACGTCGTGACGAAAGGGATTTTATCAAGGCGATCACTAAAATAAAATATTTTAGTGCTTACATAAATTTTTGGGTGTCCGAGGATATTCAGAATGTGAGATATGCGCGAAAGTGCAAACTTGTGCCCTTTTTGACACTTTTAGCCCCTGAATGACATAAAAGTTTATTTTTGTGCACCGAACACCTCTAGGCCTATATATAAGCTATAGAAATGATAATTAGGCCATGTTTAACTCATGGACACTTTCCGGAAGGTCCGATACCATACGAATCGACATACTTTTACAGTTTGACGCAAATAGTCCTTAAATTGCGCAAAATAGCGCGAAATACCGATTAATGTTATTTAAGCCTTCCATGACCCATATTTATCCTTACCAAGCATATACTTAAATATTAATTCACTCTCGCTCGCTTAGATGGTCACCGAAAGGCATAGATTCAAAAGTTGACGCTTTAGGCCCCTCTATTGCGCAAACTTGCGCATTACAACATTTAATAGCATTGAAGCCTCATCTAATCCATATTAGGCATTCTTGAAAGTATTATTAAACATCACGATGCTTCGGGTTCGCTAAAAGGTCATTCAGAGGTATAATTAAACATATTGACACTTTTAGCCCCTCTAACTTGCAAAGTTGCGCGTAACTTTACTTATAGGCATAAAAACCTTAGATGGCCATCATTTGGCATTCCCGAGAGTATAATTAAATATTATTAAGCTCCCGGTTTGTTAGAAGGTCACTCAGAGGTAAGAATTAACATGTTGACGCTTTTAATCCCTTTATTGCGCAAAATTTCAATTAATTACGCAAACGACTACACTTATTCATCAAGTGGCACATTTGGGAATATAAACATCGTGAGAGGTTATTTGGAAACTTATTTTAGGTATGCTAACACTTCCAGTCCTTTTATTATCAAAGTTTTCGATTTTTCGAAAAATTAGTCCCTTAAATTCAACATCGGACTTTATTAGGGTTTATTACACGTGTCAATATATCATTGGACGTGATTTTACGAGGTGTTACATCTACTATATGTCTGGCTAGAGATCCCGTTTATCATGGGAAAAGTAAACATATAAGGGTTAAGTATCATTTCATCAGAGATCTAATCAGGAAAAGAGAATTAATTGTTATCTTTTGTGCAACAAAAGATCAGTTAGCAGACATCATGACAAAGGCATTACAACCAAAGAATTTCATTCGACTAAAAGAACTTATGTGCATGTTATCTAGATGATCTAGCTTACGGGAGGGTGTTAGATATATATGAATACATATATATCCGACACATATATATATAAGCTAGATATTATTATTATTATTATCATTATTATTTATAAGTTACATTTATAGGGCAGTTATAGGTTATATATCTCTTTCATGTATATATATATTTCTGTATCATTACATTCGGAACTATCAATTCATTTTCATATGAACAATATCCTTTGAATTCTACAAAACCCTACCAAATTATCATTCAAGTTTAACGAACAATAACAGTGCCAGTTTTTCTCATGGTGCAATATATCTTTTTCTCACATCCTTTTTTAGGCCAGGCGGGGCGGTCAGTCATACGACTGTGATGGCCATTTTCAACACGTGATACGGAAACGATTCCCACCGCCACCATAAACGAAAACGCGTTATAGCACCACGAAATCTTATTTCGTTATTTTTTTCACGGCTGTGATGGTTTTTTTATGAGGGTAATTGTTGGTTGGGGGAAATTGTTGGGTGTGGTGGTGAGTGATGACCATTGCCACCAAAAAAGGTTGTGAGTGATGGAAAAATGGTTGATGACATGGCGGAACTTGATTGGGTGCTTGTGAGTGATAGAATTCTATCATTAGTGACCACCCCCTCCCCCCTTAGTGGCAATGGTCATCACTCACAACACCTAACAATAAACCCCCACACCCACTCACATCCATTGTTTTTCACGCGTAAAGAAAATAACGGAAATCCATCACGTTGAAACTATCACTCGTTGAACAAATCAGTGGAGGTGGAAGTTTTGTTTTTTCACGCGTTGTTTTTGGCTATCACGGTGGAGTTACGCATCCACCCCCAGTGCCCTAAGGGTGTCGATGGTTTCTAGTTGGGGGGTTAGTAAAATGGTTAAATTGTCGTAACGGGTTATAGGGTCAACATGTTTAACTAAACAGATCAACTCATGCATAACCAGTTTTTTAAACAGATAAAGTCTAAACATGTTTTGTTTTTTTTAAAAGATTATATACTGTTAAAAAGCTTAATCGTTTGTTTCATACCTATAACTTATCACATCACGGATTCTTGCAATATAAATTCTAAATACTTTATTTCTTTTGGTTATCCACCTCTTCTCTAAAACACATGTCTAATTTGGAATACTTCTGGTTTTGACAAATTACAATGAAAGTTTTAATGTGATTGTATTTTTTTGGCCGGATCTATCCACACACCCTCTGACACTATTTGAACATTTTTGGTGTTCTAGACGCCTCGTATAGGGCTATACGAGGCGTCTAGACACTGAATTCAAGGGGGTCTACAGGGGATGTCAGACACAAAGTTTAAGAAACCCTAGACGCCTCGTACAGGCCTATACGAGGCGTCCAGGCATTGGGTGTTTTTTTGGTTGAAAGAAGTGGTGTTTTGGTGTGGTTATTTTGATAGTTTTTGAAGGTGTCTTTTTTAGCGAATTTTTTTTGTTTTAAAAAAAGTTTAGTTTTTTACACTATAAAAAAATTTAACCATTTTAAAAGTCGGCTCTTTAAATGGATTCTATCGATTAAATATTATAATGTTTTTAATATTTTACTTTTTTAATATTATTGTTCCGATATTATAATGTTTCCGTATTATATTCAAAACATATATTGTTTCCGTATTATATCAATTTAAGACAACAATCATTAAGTAACCGAATTATTGAAAACAAACGTAAATATGACATATATAAGATAACTTTTGTATATCCATAACAAAAATATACAAGATAAGTATAAACATCCATAACAAAAATAAAAACTACAACTGGTCTATGCATCAGGATCCGAATCTGGATCTGGCTCCGGCGGCTACTGCTACTGATGTGGTGCTCGAGGTGGTGAGAGCGGTATCACGGGTAACCCCTCTCTCTCATCTATCCCGCGCCTCCCGAACCAACCAACCTAATAAATCGTTGAGCCTGTCAAGCTCGGCTCGTATCTCCGGATGTACTGCAGCTCCTGGGGCTTGACCTGGAATAACGTGACGTGGAAACTGAGGCGCCCTAGGAGGTGGTGGTGGCTGTGGCATCCCTGGACAGTCTAAATTCACCGGAGGGTCCGGCACGGGCACTGCAGCAGGATCTGCCGGAGGATAGACTAGCTCGAACTGCTCTGGTAGGGGCTCCTCTCTCCATAAGCCCCCTTCACGGTTTTTAAACCGCGGGCCAACAACGAACCTTTTGATCAGTCACATCCCCCACAGCGACGGAAAACCCATCCGCGTTGGCATGACGGGCGGCGTCGGTAAATGTGGATCCTGCTCCGGTACGAGGCCCAATGAACGGGCAATGACGGTCACGTACGCGTCGCCATACAAAAATCCGCGCTCCTGTCGGTGATGGGCGGAGGCGTAGTACTGGGCTAGACCGTGTGCTAGTGCGCACGGCCTCCTGTACAACAAACAATAAAATAAAAAAAAATATGTGCTCGTACACCACTCACAGCTGTAGCTGTGCCCTACAATAGAAGTAGCGAGCATATGGTGCATATACCTGCAGATAATGTTAGCGAAATATAGAAACATAAATTAATAAACAATACACATAATCACAATGATTGCTGTAATAAACGTACGTACCTGTACAATGGGTCAACAATAAATGAAACCCTCCTCTTCGACTTGTCGTGCTCCCAAGTATTTTCCCCCGCAATCACCTGCCAAAACCCTAAAAGAGTGGGTCTATCAACCACCACTAGCCCCCCTCTGTAAATGCCAGTCTCGATCTCCTCCTGCCTATATAAACCGCAATGAACCACAAACTGTGCCAGCATCATTGAACGCAAAACGCCAGCAAGCCTGAAAGAAACCTCAGGCGGAGGGGGAGGAGCGTCTGGCTGCGCAGGCGGCTGTGTGGCCCCAGAAGGGTGAAATGTGAATGACGAAAGGAACTAGACCAGCACCTCCCTGTAGCTCGGCGTGTGCGCCAACTCAAAAAGACAATGCCACGGCGAATCGACAGGTATAAACCGACGCACTCTAGCCATCTCACTAATCTCATCTATTGCATCCAATTCGATCGCTGGATACGCTCCAATGTGCATCCTCCAAAACTTCTGGCAATGACGGGCGGCGGGGGTGCCATTGGGAAACTCTAGGTATGGGTGACCGTGCAGCGAATCCGGAGGTGGTGGCCGCCTCCGTCGCGGACCCCGCGGCACCGACTGACCCCCCGGCGGTGCCCCATCAATCTCCATCTGAATCTCATCGTCCTCCATAATCAATCTGCAAATAAATACCGTATACGTATAATTACAATAATAATACTAATAATAATAATAATAATAATAATAATAATAATAATAATAATAATAATAATAATAATTACTATTATTATAATAATAACAATAATAAGAACAACAACAACAACAACAACAACAACAATAATAATAATAATAATAATAATAATAATAATAATAATAAATAACAATAATAATAATAATAACAATAATAATAATATAACAATAATAATAATAATAATAATAATAATAATAAATAAATAATAATAATAATAACAATAATAATAATAACAACAATAATAATAATAACAACAATAATAATAACAATAATAATAAGAATAACAATAATAATAATAATAAACAATAACAATAATAATAATAATAATTACATTAATAATAAAAAAACTGCCCCGTAAATGCCTCGTATAGAGGTAGACGGGGCGTCCTGTTCTACATCTATCATCTTCAACCTTAAGTTCAAACACCCAAACCCACCAAAAACCTAAATTTAGGACAAACCTACGGTCTAAAGGCAAAAACGAAGCAAGAATGTTAAACTACGAACTGAAATACGTACCCCGAATGCTTCAATCTTCGAAAATACGGTCCAAATACGATCCGGGGCATATATCCGTATGTGTGTGTGTGTGTGTTTGTTTGTGTTTTGGGGGTGATAAGCAGGGGCGTCTAGGTCTCCCCCTGTTATACGAGGCACAGACGCCTCGTAAAGAGCTAGACGACCCGTCTAAGCTTTTTGTATAATTACCATTTTACCCCTGTATAGCCCCCAGTATAGGCTTTAGTCAGGGGTAAAATGGTAATTAACCAATCCAAAAAGATATTTCTGAAATGGTTAATTACCATTTTAAAAAAAAGAAATCTTGCCGCCCAACATAGACGACCCGTCCAGCTCTATACGAGGCGTCCACGTTTGTTAAGTTTACGTTTCCACCCCTGGTTGAGACCTATACTGTGGGAAACTCAGGGGTAAAATGATAAATGTTCAAGTCTTTTTAAAAAATTCGAAACCCAAAATGCCGCTCAAAATAGACGAGACGTCTAGCTCTATACAGGGCGTTTGGGTTTTGTGAAATGACTTTTTTGCCCCTCGTTTAAGCCTAGATTGAGGGTATATCAGGGGTAAAATGGTCTTTTTATCATCCATAGACGATCCGTCTAGGTCAATACGAGGCGTATATTTGTATTTTTTTTTGTAATTATAAAAAATGATAAAAATATGAGCAAAAATCTTATTAAACTGTTTTAATCAATTCTATCATTATAAAAAAGTGATAGAAATTTTTATAAAAATCTTATTAAATTGTTTTATGCAATTGTAATTATAAAAAAATTATAGAAATTAATACAAAAAATCTTATTAATTACAATAAGAATAATTATCGATACAAAAAAATACTATTAATTACAAAAATCATTCTTCCGTATCATTGTCGATGTAATTGAGACTGGGGTTTGATCTTGGTGGCAGATTCATTATCGATGTATACCATTCTAGACGTGGCAAGTACATATCTTCCCATTGTTCCGTATGGGGTCTTCGGTGGTTCAACCATAGCCCGTGTGTTGGTGGCATTGGATAATACCCTTCGAGCTTAACATGTATGAAGTGGTTCTCGTTAACATGTGCAAGCGTTATGAATAGTGGTTGTTGATTAGCCGGAGGACTTAGTATCGGGAAGAAAGTGGAACTCGCACCCATGCTTAACAGGTGTACCCCGATACCGTACGTTTGTGCAATAAGAAGTCCTGCTATGGGGAGGTCCATCCAGTGATCCGGGGGACAACCGGACACTGAATCCTAAATTAGGCCCCGACGATGCGTGTAATAATATCCTTCATCCCATGCTTCAAATATTGGGAACCAGATCGATTCGTTCAGATCCATTTCTTGGACAAGGTCCCTTCGAATGAACCCCCCATGAACTCTGATCCATACCTAAGCCCACAGCCATAGACCGAAACCCACAATGACCGTCCGGCATCACATCTCGTATGCACGAGATGTGCGGGTGAAACACTAGCGGAATTGCAGACTTAAACTGTTTGATGATTCCCATGTTCTCGTCCCCAATTATTAAAGGAAAACCGTGATCATCTCGTGTCTCTTTCTTCTTAGAACTCTTTGAACGACTTAGGCTCGCTTTGCATTTTTGGGACCTTATAACCGACTGTTGAGAGGCCTGTGACGGAACGTACGAGCTGTGACGAGGGTTATCGTAGTTACTTTGTCAGGAACCTTCAAAGCACGTGTTTGCATCACCGAAGGAGCTTCTCCTCAATTCTTCATCTATTCGAGAGGCCTCGTCCAACCTTTGTTGTACCTGCTTTGTTGTTGGTCGGCCACGAGTATTTTGTTGGACAACCGGTGGTTTCTTAGTAGATTTCTTAGGAGTCAACACCGCTTTAATCTTTGACATCACCCTTTTTTTGCTGAGTTGGGGGGTGCGACTCTAATTGTTGTCTAATATTTAGCTCTTCGACCACGTCAATGTCATCGTCTATCAATTTACAACTTTGGAAGTTAAGCTTTCACCAGAAGACGTCTATGTCTTCGATTTGAATCGGATGCTCTGCACGGTTAAAAACAACATTATTTAAGTCACATGATTAACGGAAATATATCACACAAGTGTTGTACGTTTAACAATTATTACCTGCACGCATGTACCTTTCTAGCCTACAAGCACACGGCAACCCACAGCTGTACCACATTTGGCAACCACATGATGAATGATAGCGCTCCAAGACATCTAGCTTCCTAAGTGCCTCTCCACTCAACAAGTCAAGGGCTGTATGGGATACTTTTCCAAGTAGGTGTTGAAACAGCGGGTGTCTGTGGTGGTTCATTCTTTTTTCGATGCAGTCTCAAAAACTCTTCCTTATTTCACCGAACTGTGTCTCAACTATATCCCGGATACAACCAACTACACGGTCCAGTGAGCACCTATCTAGGACGTATCTCTTTAAATTGGCGTGTTGGCTCTCAACTCTGTTTGTGGTACGATTACCAAAGTTGCGCCTCTTATCGGTCCATGCAAAGACGAACATCTCCTTATAGACTTTTAGCCAGTTATCATACACGTAATTGAAGACCCCTAAAAAGTAAAAATAATTTATTAAAATGTATATATGTGAGTCGTATGTTATTAAAAAAACTTACTAGAACGTTTGCACTCCACAAGTCGCTTTTGCAGGTTGCGCAAGTGGTACTCGAAGATGGGTATGGATGGAGACTCAATCAATGACCCCCAGAATGACAAAAATTTTTCCCAGTCTTCTTCTGTGATGGCACTCTTGCAGTGCTTCATAATATTCTGTTGTATGTGCCACCTGCAAAGAAGCCTGGAGGCGTCTGGAAATACTTTAGCACACGCACCCATAAGGGCCAAGTTTCTATTCGTTACAATCACACGTGGCTCCATACATTCATCTAACATTGACTTGATCCTCTCAAGCACCCATACAAAGTTATCACCCCGTTCTTTACTGACAATGGCATGCGCGATACAAAACGAATGGTTGATAAGCGTCATACCAACAATCTGGACGAATGGCATATTGTATAAGTTTGTCTTGTACGTCGCATCGATCGGCAAGACGTGGGGGAATGCACGCCACATGTCTCCCGAGTACCGATGAAGAAAGAAGATCTCTGTTACGACCTCTGTTCTGGGTTCCTCCCGTGTCACGTAAATAAAGTCGTTGTTTATCAGCACGTTTTCAAGTGACTGCATGGGAGTCAATCCGTGTCTTTGTTCGGCTCCAATCTTCGCCACAGCGTTTTGAAGTCTTTCTGAACATGAAACCTGTCGGGGTCCTGCTTCCTTATCGTTTGAAAAAATTTGCGTGGCTCCATGTTTTGAGCTGTCAGCTGCTCGATCAGTTTCTTTTTGTTTGGAGTAAACCTTCGCACAAACGCGTGGGCCGACAGGTCCTCACAAAGTTCGTGCTACTGTTCAATTTTTCCCTCTTTTATCTCCCAGGTTTCATACGGGTAATCTCGCACAACCAGCAGGTAAAACGGGCAACCGGTTTTTTGCTTCCTGCTTTTCTAAGTGTTGTTGTAGTGTGGTGCTCACCATCACGGTCACATTCAAGCCATACCCTCCCGGTTCTTCCCCCAATTTTCTTTGATCGACGGGTGACAATAACAAAACCATCCGCGTTTGCTATTTATTGTATTTGTTTCTTTAGTTCATCTAAAGAGTTGAAAACCTATAACATCGACAATAATAACAATATTAATAACAATAACAATAACAATAACAATAACAATAACAATAACAATAATAATAATAATAATAATAATAATAATAATAATAACAATAATCTACCTAACATAACAAAATAAAATTGATACCTGCTTTTTTAAGTACGGATTGTCCGGGATTGGGGTGCCTCACCACCATATCCACCATATCCTCCAACATCCGGATTGTTTTGATGAATGTAAGAACCGCCCGGGGAAATGAATTGCTGATGACCACCGTCTCCTCCGTATCCACCATATCCACCATATCCACCGTCTCCTCCGTAAGAATATTCACACCCGTATTCATAATCCGGATACCCTTGTTGCGTCGGATAAATTGGTTGACCAGCATGGTATGAGTCATCTACAGGGGATGTTTCATCAACTGGGGGATGCGTGTTCAAATCTAGAAACGTTCTGTTTTGTTTTCCTTGTATACTAGACACAACCTCCTCTTGCTCGTTAGAATCCGGAACGCCAGACTCCTCCAAAAACGGTATCATCATTAGTAAATAATAAACTAAAACAACAAGTAATTGAAACGGTTAAGCTAATAACTGTTACCGGAACACTTTCAGGCACCTAGTTGTCGCTAGAATACTGCCCGAAGACATAGTTGTCGTCCCAGTATGATGACATTTCAACACTTCGGGATGATAAGAACACGAATGCAAACAACAAGAGTTTTCGAAGAGATAGTAGAAGAAACAGAATGAATGCTCGGGTGGACCAACAATGCACTGTATGTTGCACTTTATATGGAATATAGACGCCTCGTATAGCCCTAGACACCCCATATTGCTTTATGTCACATGCCAGACACATAGTCACATCAGTCTCTAAGACGCCTCGTCTAGGGCTATACGAGGCGTCTCAGCACCCTCGTATTGCTCCCTAGTACTGGCCTAGACACCCCGTCTGATGTGACTGATGTGACGTTGTACGAGGTTCAGTGGTTGGTCGGATAAAGTAACCCTAGACGCCTCGTATAGGCCTATATGAGGCGTCTAGGAGGGTGTGAAAATAGCGAGTTGGGTGTGTGAATATGTAGACCCATTTATAAATGTATAAGAGGTGGTACATGTAGAACCATGGAAAAGTAAAATGAGTATTCCATTTTTGGACTCATAAGAGAATATGAATATAAACTTCTTACACTTTTACAAGCTTTTAACAGTAAGCAAGATGTACTAGTTGATAGGTGGGAAAAAATTATTGGATGTATAAAAACTTATTTGTTGTATAATTGTATTGCTTTTCGTGTGGTGTTCATCTTGTGTCCAAAATAATAAAGTTGTTAAGTGTCCTGTCGGAGTAGTAGTTGATTAGATGGTGCCTGAATGAATGATTGATTTTTACAGGTATCTACAACCGTACACCTCATTTTTACCGGTAGGAGAAGAAGTTTGTGAACAGGGAAGTAAAAGGAATCGCAAAGTCATAGAGAACTTGACGTTCTCACAATTGACATATTTAGTCATCTTCATCATAATTGTTTGCATAACCGAGAGGAAAAAGATGGTTAATGAAGAGGTATGGTCCGAATTCCTTGCCTACATGGCAGGGACCACACCACTTTTGTGCACACAAGGCATCCACGTCGACAAAACACTCCAGAAGCTTCTAGAAACTTCTGGACGATTCACAGTTGGCACCAAAGATGCTCTATCCGACATAAAGGACAACACGTGTCACCACTAGCAGAATGCCACATAGGCTTGCGACAATCCAGGGAGCAGCACTGACAGTACCGGTACGAGGTACCCAGCGCAGGCGAATGCAAGAACGCCACGTGTACCACTACACCTGCCATGACAGAGCGGACCAAGAGGATATTCCCCTTGGTCGGACAGCTGGCACGCGCTCACAGCTGGAATGGCTGCTGCTTCCTTCTTCACCCTCCGGCTATAAATAGGACCCTTCATCATTCAGGTTCAGGATCTTTACTCTCCTTACTCACTCTATACACACACTGTTTATTTCCCCTCGGAACAGTACTTATTCTCACGCCGGAGCCTGGTTAAGAGGGAAAACCCCATTCCCCCCTCTTAACGAGACTAACGGTGTTTACTGTTTTGCAGATTTCGAGCCATCAATACGAGTAGAAGAAGAGGTTGAACCCATTAGACGAAACAACCCCACTGATTATCCTTGTGATAATCACTGTTTCAACATTGGCGCTATCCGCTTTTTTGCAAAACCACTCTCACCTCTTTTCTTTCCCAAAAAACACTCGTAAAAATGGAAGAACAAAATCACTCACACCCAGTCGACGGAGAAGTTTCTTCCTTTGAACTCGTTTTGGACACGGCACACGTCCAAAGGGGTCAAAGGAAAGAGACCATCCAAGAGAGTCAGCTGAACAACGAGTTTCCATCCATCTTTGGAAGTGCATCCAGGGCTGTTAGCCAAACCACAACTGTACCCACTTTCCAAACACCAGCAAGAATCATCACTCAAACCACAAACGGAGCTGCTCTCCAATCTCCAACGGGGATATTACACCAAACTCCTCCGCCGATGCAGACTCTAAGCCATGGAGCAGGCCCTTCTGCTCCATCGGAACAAGCACAACTCAACTACTCTGCACTTTTAGGGCTACCCGAGGGAAAAACTCTGGCTTCCTGGTATGCCGAACAAATGGCGTCCATAAACCTCGTTTATACGCAGCTCAGGGCACAACAAGCCTTGCTCCAAGCACAGGCTAACCAATCAGCATTCGTAACTCCGCAACCAAGGTCTCTGAGTACACACACGGCTCAGCAAACAAATGCGTGGAACTTACGTCCAGAAAGAGGACCAGTGCAAAACGTAAGAAGACCTAGCGTACACGACACGCGCGATACTTATGCTGAGACAGAGAGCAACTTCGTTCAAAACTCCAATCTACAACGAAGGCCGATTCAAACCCGTTTGGGCGCGCGCAACATGAATACGGAATGGGAAGAGGAGGAAGACGACCCAACTTACAAGGAGGAATCCACAGTGTTTAGCAGACTTCCTCCGGAGCACGAAGCATACAAACCAACCAAGCGCGTAGGGTATAACCCCAAAGCAGAGCATGATTACACCTTGAGCTATCGTCCTGAGGACATGGCTGAAAATTCAAAATTCATTCGAGAAATCGCGTGCGCGGCCATTGACAAAACGAAATTACCACACAACGTGAGTAAATACAACGGGTTGACGGACCCAGACGATCACCTCCAGGTGCTTAAAGGTGCAGGAGCAACAGGCGGATGGAACTTACCAACATGGTGCCACCTGTTTGCTCAGACATTCGTCGGCGCGGCGCGCATTTGGTTTGACAACTTACCGGCTGGCAAAATCAAATCATGGGTCGATTTCCGAGAGAAGTTCCTAGCACACTTCTCTCAGCAGCGAAGACAAGCCAGAGATCCGGGTGATTGTTTGAACATATGGAGAAAAGACTATGAAAGCGTAGAAGATTTCATTACAAGGTACAACAAAGAATGTTTAGAGATCGGAGACATACCAGAAAAGATGATGCGCGCGCACTTCATGCGAGCGGTCAAGTGCGACGATCTGGTTAAAAGAATCAAAGGGCGAGATGGAGGACCCAAAGACTGGGAAACCTTCATCGAAGCAGCCAAGACTATCGCGCAGACAGACAGGCAACTGACCGGTGATGATCACCGTCAGCGCGCGCACAACCATAACGATCGAAACAACAGAAGGGGCAGAAATCAACCCTGGAAGGCTTCTGGGCACAGAGAAAGAAGCCCCCCACGGGATGATGCACGCCATAAGATCAACCAGATAGCCCACCGAAAGGAAGTGAAGCGCGAAAATAGAGAAAAGCAGTGGACTCCACTGACCAAAACACCTTCTGAAGTCTTGGCCACAGAGAACCATCAGTTCAAACCACCCTTGCAAATGCGCAACAAGAGAGGCCAAGACCCAAATCTCTTCTGTGAATTCCACAAAGATACGGGCCACTTAACCGACGACTGTTTCAGTTTAAAGCAAGAAATCGAGAGAGCCCTGCGAGATGGAAAGCTCACTCATTTGGTCAAAGGCGGAAAGCGCGATTATCGCCAAATACAAAGAAGAGATGAAGGACCAGATAAGAAAAAGCTCAGAAAGCTAGAAACCCACATGGTGCAAGGAGGTCCACGAAGACCAAGGAAAAACTACAACAAGCGCACGCAAGATGATTCATGGCGCGAAAGGCAAGTTATTTTTCCAGTTGTTAGAGGGGGTCTAAGAGAAAAGCGACCAATAATCATTCCGGGTGTGGTTGGCCACTACCAGACAGATTACATCTTCATTGATCCCGGGAGCACCGCGGATATTATATATGAACAGTGCTTCAATCAATTTGATCAAGAGGACAAGGCGCGCCTAGAGCCAGTCGATTATCCACTAACTGGTTTCTGCAACGAAGCCGTCTTTCCCCTAGGACAAATATCATTCCCGGTGTTGCTTTCAGACGGGAGAAATTCAAGAACTGAAGAAGTCACATTCATGGTATTGCCGGCACACTCAAGACATGACATCCTCCTGGGAAGAGAATCCCAAGGAGATTTCAGTATGATCTGCTCCGCACCACATTCCGCTGTTGGTTTCCCCACCGAAACAGGCATTGCGCTGATATATGCCAGTAAGGAAGTTTTAGCAACAGACGAAATCAGACCAGCCAAAGCAAGCAAGCCAGCACCGCGCATAGAGGCAGAAAAATGGGTATTGAACAGCACGTACACAGAACAGACAGTCACCCTGGGACCTGCCATGTCTGACTTGACGCGCGCGGCGCTTAAGAAATTATTGCATGAAAACATGGACGTGTTCGCCTGGACACCGGCTGATATGGTGGGTGTTCCACGACATATAGCAGAACACCGTCTAAACGTCTCCGAAGATGCAAAACCAGTGGTACATGCCAAACGACACCTTGGCGACATCAAACACGATGCCATGAAAGAACAAGTGTTGGAGTTGCTAAACGCAGGGATCATCAGGGAAGTCCGGTACCAAACATGGGTAGCAAGCCCAGTAATGGTAAAGAAACCGAATGGTAGTTAGAGAATGTGTGTTGACTACAAGGATCTGAACAAAGCATGTCCCCGTGACTGCTACGCTTTACCAGACATAGACGAGAAAATAGATTCTTTGTCAACATTTCGGTGGAAATGTTTTCTGGATTGCTACAAGGGGTACCACCAGGTTCAAATGGCCGTTCAAGACGAGGATAAAACCGCATTCCGCACACCAACGGGGCTGTATTTTTACACCAAAATGCCGTTCGGCTTAAAGAATGCGGGCGCAACATACCAAAGACTGATGAACGAAACATTTAGTGACGCCATTGGTAAGTACATAGAAGTGTACATGGATGATCTGGTAATCATGAGCAAGGAAGAGAGCGCGATGCTGGCAAATATCCAAAAGACCTTCAACACGCTGCGCAGCGTAAGTATCAAACTGAACCCAGCAAAGTGCTCGTTCGGAATGGAAGAAGGGAAGTTCTTGGGCTTTTTAGTCACAAAACATGGCTTCAAGGTAAATCCAGAGAAGGTCCAAGCCATAGAAAGAATGCCTTCACCGTCAAACATCAAAGACATGCAGAAGCTAGCAGAACGATTAGCAGCACTCAATCGTTTTCTAGCTAACCATGCTGCAAAATCCTTCCCATTCATCAAGACCTTGCGCAACTGCATGAAGAAAAGCCAGTTCCAATGGACTCCGGAAGCAGAAAGCGCATTCCGCGAGATGAAAGACTGTCTCATCAAGCTACCAACTCTAACCGCACCAAACAAAGGAGAGCCTTTGGTACTTTACCTCTCAGCTTCCGATAGGGCAGTCGGGGCCGTACTGCTCGTTGATCGTCAAGGTGTCCAAACACCTGTATATTACGTGTCTCGAACCTTGACCGACCCAGAAACCAGATACGCAATCATGGAGAAGCTTGTCCTTGCACTGATCCACGCGTCAAGAAGGCTGCGCAGATATTTCGCTAATCACGTCATCCACGTGCTAACAAACTACAATATCGGAAATATCCTAGCAAGGCCAGAAATATCGGGAAGGTTGGCCAAATGGGCAATAGAGCTAGGGGGACACAATGTGGTTTTCAGACCACGTCCATCGATCAAGGGCCAAGTCTTGGCAGATTTTATGACAGAAGTCCCAGACGACAAAGACAGAGAATGCAAGGCGATGGAGAAAGCTGAGAAAAAATAAACAGAAGAGCCATGGCTACTGTACACAGACGGTGCATCTAACGAAGATGGGGCAGGCGCAGGGCTAAGGCTAGTAAGCCCTGACAAACACGAGTTCACATACGCCATACGCCTAGACTTCAAGAGCACAAACAATGAAGCGGAGTACGAAGCCTTTCTGGCCGGCTTGCGTTTGGCAATCAAAATGGGGGGTCCGACACATCGAAGCGCATGTGGACTCCATGTTAGTAGCATGCCAAATCAACGGCCAGTATGAAGCCAAGGGCGACATAATGGCACTCTATCTCAACCAAGCGAAGACGTTGCTACAAACTTTCTATTCCTACATGGTGCATCACATAAACCGCAGCGAAAACAAGCCGGCAGATGCTTTAAGCAAGCTTGCGTCGACAAGTTTCCAGCACCTAGCAAAGGATGTGCGCATAGAAGTTTTGAGCAACCCATCTGTTCCACTCAGAGAAGTCAGCGTCATCCAAACAGGAACCACGTCCTGGATGACACCCATAATCATGTACTTACAGTCCGGGATACTTCCTGAAAACAAAGCTGAGGCGCGAAAGATCCAATACAAATCAGAACATTATCAGATGGCAGACGGGATACTGTATCGGAAGTCATATCTCGGCCCGCTGCTAAGATGTGTTGACGCCGACGACGCGAATTATCTGATCCGAGAAGTACATCAAGGCATTTGTGGTATCCATGCCGGGCCGCGAATGGTAGTGGCAAAAGTAATGAATGCCGGATACTACTGGCCCGGGATGCATCTTGATGCCGTGAAAGAATTGAGAAAATGCAGTGGCTGCCAGAGGCACGCGCCAAAGACCATGCGCCCCAAGAACGAACTGGTGCCAGTAACGACCGCATGGCCTTTTCAACAATGGGGCATAGACATGGTAGGCCCTTTCCTAGAGGCTCCAGGAGCAGTCAAGTTTATAATAGTCGCGGTTGATTACTTCACCAAGTGGGTAGAAGCAATGGCCCTCGCATCAACCACATCGGCAGTCGTTAAACGATTCATATGGGAGCAAATCATATGCCGGTTCGGCTTACCCCTCAGAATCATCACCGACAAAGGAACAAACTTTGCAGCAGATGATCTCGAACGATGGTTCAAAGAACTGAACATCGAACATACCTTCTCTTCGGTTGCTCACCCGCAAGGGAACGGTCAAGTCGAAGCAGTCAACAAGAGGATCGTCGATGGCATAAAGGCAAGGCTCGGTGAAAAACGACGAGGTTGGGTCGATGAACTACCAGCATACTATGGGCCCATAGAACAATGCCAAAAACAAGCAACGGTGAAACACCCTTCAGCTTGGTCTATGGGTCCGAAGCTGTGATCCCAGCAGAAATCGGGCTACCCTCTCCGAGAATGCTCTCCATGAACCTAATCAACAACGAAGAAGAAAGGAGGATCGACCTGGATCTCCTAGAAGAACGGAGAGAGATGGCAGCAATCAATGAAGCCAAATACAAGTCAAAGCTCGAAAAGTATTACAACTCCAGAGTCTGAATCTGCACATTCAACCCAGGAGATTATGTCCTAAGAGACAATGAAGCGTCCAACACGGAGAAACCAGGAAAACTGGCTCCCAAATGGGAAGGCCCATACATCATTGACGAAGTACTCGGCAAGGAAGCCTACAAACTACGCACCATCAACGACAAAGAGGTTCCACGAACCTGGAATGCCCAGCAACTCCGAAAGTGCTACATGTAACACAACCATGTAATCGTAAAGGGCGTACAGCCAACACATTTACTCTAATACAAGAAGTGTTTCGCTACTTTTATTTCATGCAAATTTCTTGTCACAACTGCATTTATTACTTTGGGCGTACACGAAAACATCAATGGCTCGACCATAGGAAACGTTGTAGACCTCCAAGGCTCGTCACAATCAAGTGAACAGCCGGGTCAAAAACACAACCAAAGCCTACAAAACGCCAAAAACATAACTTCGTGCCCACATAAACACGAAAATATCGATAACAAGGTAACTAAACATTGTAATGCTCCCAAGACTGATTACAGCTGAGCTCACACAATAACCTGCAACTCGATCACTTCGTACGTCACATACAAGCGCACATATTTAAACGACAGAATAAAAACATTGTAGTAACACAACATCACCTGTCAGCGCCATCATTCATTCGTGACACCTGATCAAAGTAATTAAACATGCACATATTATGACGATAACAAAATTCGCATAACCATCGAAATAAGCGATAAAACATTCGCCAGAATAGCAAATACATGCAACCACAGTTAAGAAAATTAAAACTGTCTCAAAACAACCATTACAAGCCTTTCAAGGCTACATACGGCACACAGTCCGGAATCCGCCCATCAGGTATGACTAGGGCCAGCATCCCCTGCCGCATCAACATCCTCTCCCAGAGCCTTCTTCAACA
Organism: Helianthus annuus; assembly: GCF_002127325.2. Lineage (NCBI taxonomy): Eukaryota > Viridiplantae > Streptophyta > Magnoliopsida > Asterales > Asteraceae > Helianthus > Helianthus annuus. The sequence continues at coordinate 49,942,873 of NC_035435.2, read as the reverse complement.
AGGCGACACCATCCGGTTTCCTAGACAACTTCTCAGCGGCCCGAACAACAGCAAACTCAAGCGTTGAAAATTCTTTGCGCTTAGCAGCATACGCACCATCACAATCCTCTTTATATAATTCAAAGTGATAGTCCTTCTCGTTGTTGACAGCCGCAAACCTGCCTTCAGCATACCCAAACTTACGACCACTATTATAACCGGCTCGACCCAACTCAAACATGTATCTGGCAAGCTCAGTCGAGTTCAGAATACGGTCAGCAAGCTGCATAAAACAAAGCAATTGAATGACATTCGCAAATAACAAAAGCACAAGAAAGAGCAAAAGGAAATTACCAAGGGCACCCCACAAGAAAGCAACCACCGGGTGTCAGCAGACGTCTCTTCGGCAAGGAGTTCTGCTGCTTGGATTTCAGCAGTTTTCTCAGCAAGAAGGCCATGCGCAGCTTCACACTCAGCCACCTTCTGCTGAACAAGAACCTCCAGCTTGTCAATCCGATCAACATACTCCTTCTCTTTTTTCTCAGCAGCAACACGCGCCTGCTGCGCCTCTTCAGCAAGGGCCGTCTTCTCACCAGATAACCGCACGATGGCATCACGCTGCGATTGCATCTCCAAATTCGTACGCGCACACGCAGACTCCCAATCTTTCTGTTTTTGCTCATTTAACTGTTTCTGCTCTTCAAGCTTCCGCTCGGCTTCAGCAACCCTTCACTGCAAACCCTTCTTCTCAGCATTAAACTTTTCCCTCTCTTCAGCAAACAACTTCTTCGCCTCCTCAAACGCAAGAGTCTCTTCCCCCATCGACCGCCACTCGCGAAGAATTTCTTGCGAGGTGGCAAAGAAATGAACCCCAGCACTAACATGATCGTCCATAAGGGCAAAGCGGTTACGATTCTTCTGAAACATCCTCTCCGCAGGCGGAAGCGACAAAGAAAAAAACTCGTGACAATTCTTAACGTCATCCATCCGGGAGCCCTGAGTAAGGCTCCAGCGGGGGACGTGGGGAAAATCGTCGCAAGCTGGGTTACCCCAAGAATCATCAGGATTATGCTCAAAGTGCGGGCTTCGCACGATACCGGAGGTGGCTCCACCCCCACCAGGAGGACACTTAGTGTAGATGGTTTGTTGTGGAGTGGTCTCGCTAGACTCCACCTGCACTTCAATACCTTTACCCCTATCACCTCCACCATCACCTCCAGCAGCATCACCTCCACCATCACCTCCGTCATCACCCCCAGCAGCATCACCCCCTTCAAACACACCTTCAGCAAACCGTTCACCACCTCCCACGTTCACATCAACACCATCACGAGGAGGGGTCAGACCAACAGTCCTCGATGGAGGAGAAGTAGGTGGAGTAATTCGGGAAATATCCACGGCCCGGGGTTTCTTGCTAGTCTTGAATACTGCCATAAGACAACAATTAAAGAGCAATCCAAGGAAAGATACGACAAACGTACAATGAAAGTAAATTACCAGGAAGAGGAGCAGAGGCAGCATATATCTCCTCCAACAAATTCCCACGACCTCCACTAAAAACACCAAGGTCAATCTCAGACTCAGAAGGTGCCGGAGGAATTTCCTTGTGAAGTTTTGCCTTCTTAGCAGCAAGAAGAGCAGCAGACTGCTCATCAAGCTTACGTTTTTGCTCCTCGAGGGCTTTTCTCCTCATATGTTCAGTCAGAGTGGCACTATCGTCAGGATCTGATCCTCGACGCCCCTCACCAGCCCCTAGGCCAGACAACGTATCAGACACTACCACATAATCTAGATAAGGAAGAATAGAGGGTCGCTTACAAGAAGAACCAGCAGCTTCGCCTTCAGGTTTCTCCTCCCTCCTTCCAGATCTATCAGTTCGCGCCTTCTTTCTCGTCTCCAACTGGGCAGAGGAGTCAACAGATGCCTCTACATCATCCTCATCACCAACAACCTCATGCACGGGTTCAGCAACACCACCATGCGCGGTACCTGCACGCGCGCAAGGAGAGGTTAGACCTTCAACGTTCTGGTCAGAATTTCCACTAGAAAGGACAATAACTTCCTCTCGACCCGAGTCGACAGAGTCATCCCAAACATCTTCACCTAGAACTTCATTAGCATATCTGCTCAAGCTATCATCGGTGGGATGCAAAAAACGACCCCGTATCTGGTCTAACCAAGTCGAGTTCCCATCAGCCTGGATAGCTTCAACCATGGCACCCGCCGCTTTAGAGTCCAAGACATTCAACAAACTATAACCAACTGCAAATAGGCAGCAAAAATAAGGAAACATAATAAACAATAAAGGAAAATAACCAAGTGGTAAGCTATGAAAGAACCATACATTTGCCCCTATGGCTGTACACAGGTTGACCCAGCGGATGTTTGGGCACCCACAGCAAACTCATCCCTGCACCAACTAGGGCCATCTCATCCAGTTGAGAAATAGCAGTCGCCTTCGCGGTTATCTTCCTATACCAGTCCTGAGCAGCAAAGTTTTGAAGAACATCCACCTTAGGAATCCCTTGACTCACATGCCTATATAACATATCTGTTGGAATCACACCACGGCGGATGTAAAAGAACTTCTGTTTCCAATCATGAATGCCCTTTAACGGCACAGAGCACACCGGAGCAACTCCCGTCCTCGCTTGAAAAGAGTAAAAACCACCGGTGTATGAAACGCTGTAGAAAACGTTAAACATCTCGAAAGTAGGCTCAACACGGTAAGACCTACAGACGAATTCGAAATGGGTAACACGAGGAAGCCCAATAGCATTCACTTGAGAAATATGGAGCCCGTAACCCCTTAACACGGCGGCAGTAAACTTCGTAATAGGCAATCTAAAACTACCTTCCCGAAAATACGCAGCATATAACGTGATATAGCCCGCAGGGGCATCCAACGCAGTGGACCCAGGAGGAGGGTACTGAGCCCCCCACTCAGGACGAAAGTTCATCCCCCTCACGAGATTCTGAAATTCCTCCTCCTTCCAGTTAATAACAGCCTGGTCAGGACCAGGAGGAACTTTACCTCTATTCTTTCTTTTCTTCTGGGTTGGATTCTTCTCAGACATGATAAATATCAAGAAGTAGAAGATCTGCACTCAAGAAAACTATGAAGGATGGGAGAGTAAGGAACAAGATAGAAAGAAAATATCACTTAGAATTCGAGAATGAGGGAAGAAAAGGATAACCACCCCCTATTTATACCCATCGCATTTAATGAGATGGGTAGTGGAAAGGCAGGGCACAGAAAAAGCACCCAATAGATGACTGACACGTCAGAAGAGAGAGAAGACGTCGGCTTGTTTTTCGGGAAGCAAGGGCGACAAGGCCGGCTGACGTGACAGAAAGTCACTGAAAAAGCAACTGCTCACCTCCGATAAGACAGGGATGTCAGACGGTCACACTAAACACTTCCCCATAACCACCAAACTTCCACCAGAAGGAAACATCAAAGGGCCAAAACCCATGCGGCATGCGTCCATTTGGCTCACTTTTTTCAGAAGGCCAAAACCCATGCGGCATGCGTCCATTTGGCTCACTTTTTTCAGAAGGCCAAAACCCATGCGGCATGCGTCCATTTGGCTCACTTTTTGCAGAAGGCCAAAACCCATGCGGCATGCGTCCATTTGGCTCACTTTTTTCAGAAGGCCAAAACCCATGCGGCATGCGTCCATTTGGCTCACTTTTTTCAGAAGGCCAAAACCCATGCGGCATGCGTCCATTTGGCTCACTTTTTTTCAGAAGGCCAAAACCCATGCGGCATGCGTCCATTTGGCTCACTTTTTTCAGAAAGCCAAAACCCATGCGGCATGCGTCCATTTGTCTCACTTTTTCAAAAAGCCAAACCTAAGGCAGCATGCGTCCATTTGGCTCACTTTTTTCAAAGGGCCAAAACCCACACGCAACGCGCCCATTTTGGTTCATTTTACATATACCAAACTCTACGCGATGCACAGAAACCACAACTCTCATAAGTCCAGAATCCCTCCTAGACGATCAACTCAACTAGAAGGCACACTGGACTGGGGGGACTTGAAGAGGTATGGTCCCAATTCCTTGCCTACATGGCAGGGACCACACCACTTTTGTGCACACAAGGCATCCACGTCGACAAAACACTCCAAAAGCTTCTAGAAACTTCTGGACGATTCACAGTTGGCACCAAAGATGCTCTGTCCGACATAAAGGACAACACGTGTCACCACTAGCAGAATGCCACATAGGCTTGCGACAATCCAGGGAGCAGCACTGACAGTACCGGTACGAGGTACCCAGCGCAGGCGGCAAGAACGCCACGTGTACCACTACACCTGCCATGACAGAGCGGACCAAGAGGATATTCCCCTTGGTCGGACAGCTGGCACGCGCTCACAGCTGGCATGGCTGCTCCTTCCTTCTTCACCCTCCGGCTATAAATAGGACCCTTCATCATTCAGGTTCAGGATCTTTACTCTCCTTACTCACTCTATACACACACTGTTTATTTCCCCTCGGAACAGTACTTATTCTCACGCCGGAGCCTGGTTAAGAGGGAAAACCCCCTTCCCCCCTCTTAACGAGACTAACGGTGTTTACTGTTTTGCAGATTTCGAGCCATCAATACGAGTAGAAGAAGAGGTTGAACCCATTAGACGAAACAACCCCACTGATTATCCTTGTGATAATCACTGTTTCAACAGTTAATGATCCACTCAACTTCAATGTTTTGAATATCGTGGTTGAAGTTATAAGGTATCATTAACTCTCATATATCTCTTTACCTTGTTTGATAGACATGCATTACGGGCTTTAGAAGTTAGCGTCAAAGTTTAGCTACACTTGATTATAATGACATATAAATGATATTTAATACCGTGGGGTATAGTGGGGCTTGGGTTAAGGCATGAGTTGACACGTGGAGTTCGAGCCCCCCCCCCCCCCCAACCGCCGAGTGACGTGTCCGTGGGGTTGGCAGGTTATTAAAAAAATACAGAAAATTTAAAAAATACACACAACATTTAAAAAAAAACCTAAAATTTTATTAAATCCTTAAAAATTACATAGTTCCTAAAAATTACAAAATAAAAAAAAAACCTAGAGCGATAGGTAAATTTCAAAAAGTGCGAGCTTGTCAAACGCCTTTCGCTCCTTGCCTCGAAACTCAATGTTCGCCACCGCCACCCGGTCCTCGTGGCTTAACTCACCGCTCGGAACGGCTTCGTAGTAGGCCTTGAAACGATTAAGCTTCGGCCGTAGCTCGCGCCATTTATGTTGGAACGCGTTTAAGTTGTGCCGGTCGTGTCCGAAGTTATGTCGGTAGTTTGCAAAGGCTTTCGGCCAATATCGTGTGGACCGGGTTGTCGCCCCTTCATTGCGTCAACGACGCTTGTGACGAGAGCTAACTCTTATTCGTGGGTCCAAGAGGCCATCTTCTTCGGGTTGGGGTAGCGGATTCATGGGATCAAGTGGGGTAGCGGTGGACAGCGATGGTTTGGGTTGGGGTAGCCGTTGGGGTTGGGGTTGTATTTATAGGGGATGTTGACTGTTGGGGGTTAGGGTGACCGCTTGGCTTAGCCAAACGGTTACAATTTAAAATTCAAACAACCCGCCCGCTATGACATGGCCAACAAAGCGAATAGGAGGCCGCCACATCGGATCGCTAGCCTGCCCCATGTCCGGTTTCAAACTCAAGCCGCAAGGGCCACGCCCCAACCCAAGCCCACCCGGGGTGGTGGCTTGGGCGTTTTCGACCAACCCACGCCCCAACCCAAGCACCATACCCACAGTCTAAGATCTGTTGATTCTATTTAAGTAATTATGACAATAATAACTTTGTTGCTTGTCTAGAAAAATTGTTTTGTCTAGATATTAGGGTATTAGGGACGCCTGCTAGTTGGGCGTTGCGGATGGGTGCCGCTACACCGCGGCCGTTACTACAGATAATAGGGGGTGCGGGTGTAGCTTGACGCAATGGGTAAGTGACACTACAAGAATTACCCCTCAATAGCAGTGGCATCAATAACGGTGACATGTCATATGTCGCTGCTATTGGTTGATCCGGAATGCGGTGTCCCACAACAAACCCCAGCCAATCATTCCTTATCCTGATCCAACGACTGGGGTTTATTCTCAGCAATAACGGCGATAGAAGACCAACATATCGCCGCTAAAATCTTAAAAGCGCAGTAGGTAGATAGGCGGGCTTCTTCCCTCCATTTGTTTCACTTGTTTTCTCTTATGAAATTTATAGTTTTGGGGACCACTCAATCTCATCCATTGGATTTGCTTGATTAAAGGGATTTAAAACAATAAATTACGTAAAAGAAAACAAGTGAAACAAATGGGAAATGACAAAATAGGAAGATCTAATATTGGTGACTCAAAAACTCATTTTCCCCTTGATTTTCAAATAATTATAATCTTTTCATACAATAATATATATTTTTTTACATTTACACCATATTATCGGGCTTTTTATTCTTTTTAATTTGATTAGGCTATTGCTATAGTATTCTTAATTTTTAAAATTTACAAGCTATAACGTTACTTGATTTTGTAACATTACCTGATTATTTTACAGTACATAATTACGTAACAATAGTTGACTTTGTATTATTACGTGATTTTGAATGCCTATTATGTGATTTCATTATTGTATATCTATATGAAAACTCACTAAATGATTACGCACTAACCATAACTGTAACAAAAAACCAAACATATAATATATAGGCTAATATTTTAGGTCTAATCACAGATTAAGTATAAATGTAATACAAAACATTAACCAATCAACTTATAATAACAACGCATTGTTGTATATTACAATTTTAATCACATAATAATGTATAAACAATTAGGTTCTGATTATTGGAGGTGTAATCACTTAATAAGAATAAGTGTAATAACATCAAGTAAAAAAAACAAAATTAATGTATAATCACGTAATGATTTATATTGAATGTGTAATCACATATTCTGTAAAAAAAAATTAAATAAGAAAACTACAGCAATATCTTAGTCAAATTAGAAATAATAAATGCTTGTTAATACGGTGCAATTTTAAAAAAATTATAGTATGAAAAAGTTATAGATGTTTGAAAATCGTGAGGAAAATAGGTTTTTGAATTAACAATATTGGATTTTCCTAAAATATCAATCATTCCAGCTACTACTACCATGTGACCAAACAGAAAATGGTTCGGTTTTCAGTCCAATTCGTAAGTCTGGGTTTAACAACATTGTTTGAAAGAAAGCTAATATTGCAATCAATAATTATGAAAAGTTAAAAATTAATGGTAAAGGTGGAAGGAAAACCTTATTAGACTATCCGCATCAGTGAAAGACTATCCTTTCTACAAACAGCCTAATCAGCATGTCACATCAGCTTTTCACTTATTCTTCCCACAAACATTTTTTTACCCACAACAATAACATATATATCCTTCCCACAAACAAACTTATTATAATTATTTTATTAAATTTAAATTAAATAAAAAAAAGAAAGAAAGGACCCACCATTCCCCTATTCTTCACCATTCTTTCCCAAGAATCCTTAAGAATGAAGACCCTCCATGTCATCCTCTACAACACCCACTAATCCATCCCTCTCACAAATACCCTCCACATAGGCCAAGAATCACCTACAAACATCCTTGATGTGGATAGTCTTATATCCCATCCGAAATTAAGAGGACGGATGCTTTCACTTTATACAATGAAGGGAAAAATCTAGATAAAGCTTTATTTTTTATCATCGGTGACCATCCCGGTGAATATTGCATATATCTATTCGTACTAATTACTACTGAAATTCTCCGAACCGTTTATAGAATAAACTGGGAGTATAACTTAATGCAGTGCATATGGAAACGTAGGGTTGTCAACCGGCTACAATTGTGACCGTTGACTGAAGCCAAATGGAAGTTGTGAAAATAAGTGGTATGGGTTCTCGGGGAAGTTTAATGATGAGGGAAAAGTAGTTATCATCATAGTTATGATTTTTCGCAGGCTAAAGAAATTTAGTATTAATGGAGGCAAAGCTTGGAAACTCATGTGACCACTACTTGTAAGTTCATATCCTCTAGATATATATGTAATGTATGTAAGGGGAAGGTTTATTTGAGAATAAATTAATTTGAGAAGAAAAAGAAAAAAGGGTACAATTGTAAAACATTAAATAGTTTTTTCTCATCTCATTTATGATTTGTTTTTTGACTAATCATAAAACTATCATCCTTCACACTAAATTTTTTGCCTACACGCATCAAAATTTATCCTACACGTTTTGAAATGTATCCTATACATATTAAATTTATCCTACACACCTCGTAATTCATTATACACATCTCGTAATTCATCCTACACTTTAAATTAATTTTCTTTTGTTCTTTGAAAAATATATTTTTAAAAATAAGTTACAAATTTAATGTAGTAGTTATTAAAAAGAAAGACTACCAATTAATGATCTATTTAAGTTTACCAATATACCCTTACACTAATATTAAATGCAAAAATTAAATGAAGTAAAATGAAGGGTTCTTATTAGTTAAAATTTATTCTTTTTTATTCTTACAAAAAATATCTTCTCATTTGAACCTTACACATGTATGTAATTCTTAATTATATGGGTTGAGAATGATGTTAAGAATGCTCTTCTCAAGTGCAGTTTATGTTACATTCTATTTTTCTAGACGTTTTTTGGATCTTGTAATCTATCCTTTGTACTAACACCTATAAAAACTACATACTTACTTTATATTTAAGATAACTTATACTCAAAAATTTTATGTTTTTTTTTTGTTTTGTTGCTATTTATCACAGCCCCCGACCCCACCCTGGGAGCAGGAGCCGCGAACCAGTTAGATGGTATCGGTGTTTATTAATTTGGCAGCGGAAATTTTCATCAGGATCGTAGTTAGGAAATATTTTTATCACAGTTAAACACCAAAATGTTTAAAATAGATAAATGGGATAAAAACCAAGTTTTCTTTATAATACATTTATAGGGATAAACTCGAAGTATTGAATATAAAATCTTCCTTTTATTTAGCTAACTTTTATAGCCACTTTTTTAAGCCTTCAGTGCTCTCCAGCTGGCTTCTATTTGGCTTTCACATTTTGTTACCTGAAACGTGTTTAAAAACATTTTGTCAGTGGGAAATACTGGTGAGTGAATCCTAGTTTAGTCAAACAAGTTTTATTATTTCACTGTATTGAGAGCGATTACAATGTTTATATCTACAAAATTACTCATTAAGTACTGTCAATCCTGACTGGTGGGTCATATTACACATTGGCTAACTTTTTGTCTAATAGTAACGTGTTCCACATTTTGTATACAAAACCCCAACATACCGGCAGTAATTGAAGAATTACATAGACTCAATCACTGCTAATCACATTGTAAAATATTTAAGGTTTTGTAAAAACAGTTTACAAAAAGGAGATTACTCACATTACTGTCTTAGGGTTTTCTTTAAGGATTTCCTGGTGATTATCTATAAATTACACAAATGCACACGTGTTAGTATAATAACCCAATATTTACATTAGTAATACCCTCCCCGAGACGGCATTCCAACGACTACGTCGTGTAGAACCACGACAGCCGTTACGGAACCCTTGATCAATCGGGCAGCGTATCTAATACGTAACCGGGGTTATGATACTTACAACGAGGCAAGGCTTCGCTAATTAGGGGGGTATTATGCCCGAGATTATAATAGCTATGCAGAATATTGAGAGAGAGGGATCGAGAAAATGAGCGAGTTGAGACTGAGGCTAAAAGCCTCTATTTATAGTGCCTTTTCGACTTCTGTCGTGCCCCGCGTAGATGTTCTCCAGGGGCTTCGCGGCCCGCGAGGCCAGCGAGGATAGACCCTAGCTTGGCTGACTCGCCACTAGGCTCGACACGAGTGGTGCCACGTGGCGGCTCAGGGGCTCGCCTGACCTCATAGCTGTCGCGGCCCGCGTAGGTTACCGCCTACTCGTTCGCAGCCTGCGAGCGAGGTTAAAATCTTGTTTTTATTTTATTTTTGTAAAATAAAGGTATTGCAAGGGCGTTTTCGTACATGGGGTATATTTTAGGACGTCTAGGGGTGTCACGTGTGTTTTAGAAGAGTTGTTATAGTATTTAATAAAATATATTATGTACTCGTGTTAAGTGTAGTAACCCAATTCACTTTATCCCTACGTCACGAGACAGAACCTCAACATACGTAGTCGGGCATAGCCTTGACATGCGTTGGTGGGTCATAAATCAATCGGACAAGGTATCGACTCAGTGATCAGGGGTTGCAACACTTAAAACGGGGCAGGGTTTTATTTTTATTATAAAAATTAAAAGTAGAATTCTAGAGAGAGGGAAAGTTGTCGAGAGACATATCAGAAGAAAAGAATGAACAATTTTGAATGATACTACCCTTGCCTAGTTATTCAACTTGCTGGACTTGGAGTTCACGCTAACAAGAGTTCACGTATTCTTTTTCACTGAATGTTGGATTTCCTTTTCTTAGTGTATACGTAGAAACTTCCTAACAATCCATTTGTTTAGTTTTCAATTTATTGTTATATTGTTATTATTATAATTAATTTAACCACTTCACTCATTTGGCCCTTATAACTTCTAAAATATGACGTTTTATAAAACAATGAATATGCCATTAAAACGAGAATATTTTTATCTACATTTTGGCCTAAGTTTCATTAAAATGGAGTAAGGTTAATTATAACATATTTTTATTACTATAATTATTAAACGGTTTCTACGTTCGCCAAAATAACTCATATTTCTATTGGTCAACTTACCCATGATCTATCCGTTTAATAACATAAGTTTTTATATACTTTATTTTAAATTTTAAAAATTTTGGAAATGTTACACTATTCTTGGTATTTGCCGAGAAAAATGGAACAGGACATCCTATTTGAAACACAGAATGCAACCTATTTTATTGGAATTTTTGGTAAAATAGCTAGAAAATAAGGGGAGATTAATTATAATCACTAGCATGACATTGGTAGACATGGAGAACAATTTATTGGCTAATTCTTAGGTGTGGTCTCAATTTTGGTCCGGAGAATATACTTATGAAGAAAGGTCTACATGGACTTATATTCCACACTACTACAAAAATGTGCATGACATCCACTCAATAAAGTATCAGGACTATGTTTTTAGCAAATAATGAATGAGGTATTATTTTGAAGATCGACCGAGTTTGGTAGTAGAAAGCTAGGTTGTATATCCTTAATTAAATATATTCTAGTTTTTTTACATAGAACATGGTTTTTATTACTTTCTACATCATAAAAACCGCTTTTATTTCAAAAACCACATTTGACGAATTTATCAGTAGTTAAAACCCTAATTTGTCATTTCATCTAGATGTTCCTCAATAACTTGTTCAATTTATTAATAAACAGGTAATTTACATCGAGATAGTTGGTAAACGGGCAACAAGTTGCGCCGCTACCCCTTTTTGAATAGCAAAACTAAGTCTTTTAAAAACTACGTCCATAGATCTCGGGGTCATAACATTACTATGCATGACCCTTTGAACTCGACTAAGTAGGTCCACAGCCTCTGGCGCCAGAAAACCAAAAGTATCAAAAGCAAATGGGATAAACACGTGCTGGTTGTCAAGGCACGCTTTCTCATGCTTGATCACTTTACCCGAAGCAGCTTTTAAAGCAGGCTGACCCACTGTGAAAGCACTACTCCCTAAGCCCACTAGCGGGGAAACCCCTGTTAGATCCACACAGGCGTGTTTTCCTCCTACCCATCCAAAGACAAGAATGTCGGCTGGTCTAAGGGTAGATCTCCCTTCCAACGGGTCTGTAATCTCCCTTCCAACGGGTCTGTTAAGAAATTAACGGGTGTCTCTTTCTTAGCAGAAATACCAGCGCACCTGAATATGTCAAAAAGGACATCCCTAACCAAATCATGTCGGTATTTGAACCCCGGGAGCTCTCTACAATGAATTGCATGCTCACCAAAAGAATCCAAACACGCCTTATGACAAACTGGGCATACCTCGTCAACTGGGAATAAAGGAATCATGAGGCGATACTTAAGGATAGTACGGTACTCCACCGGCGACATATGCTGGCCTAACCCATCTATAGGTATAACAAGAAGAAAATCTTGTGCATGTGGTGCTCGGAGACACTCAAAAACAGCTTTTTGTCTAACGGTCAAGTCAAACTGCACTTCGATTTCGTGGACAATTTTACTAAAAAGAGCACTCGCCAATGCATGTTGGGATTTCGCCAATCAGTAGTTGATCATGATGCAAGGTCTAGGGTCAAAAAAATGTTGTATTATGGTGTGATCTAAGAAATATGTATTAGATTATTGTCTAGGGACTATGTCTATGTTCAAGTGTATATGGGTTGAAAACCAATGAGATGTTAAATTTGACAAAGATGATTTTACTAATGTTAACCATCCATCCTAGCAAATCAAATGGCTCACATATACTTTGTTGAGGAGGCATTGTCTTGCACGGAAGCAATTGTTGGTGTTGAGAATATTGTCAGCGAGGAAGGATACGATAATCTTTATAAGCTACCTCCATTTTTTACAGGTTGTAATCTACAAATGCCGATATTGTCAATATTGCTTATATACACATATAATGTTGCATATATAAGTTTTACCACCATGAAGAACTAGTGTACTCCGTGAAATCACGAATGTGTTATACATTTCAATTTCATTATCTATATTGAAAAGATTTCCGAAATTTTTATAAGTTTCAATTTTGTAAAACTTTTCTTACTTCAACTATATATGGATGATAATGAAAAACTAAAAGAACTATATTACTTAAAAGTTGTAATTTTTTGTAGTTAATGATAATTCTAAACATAAATAGTGTTTTTACGTAAAATAATTTAAAATTATAAAGATGAGTAGAGATACAATAGGAAGTTTATTTGGCTAGGAAGGCTATGAAGTGATCTTGACCATCTATTAAGTTAATCAAGGGCTAAAATTAAATCAGGGAAATTGAAAGGAAGAAAAGAGGCGCGCGAGTTTGTTCAAGGGCATTGTAGTCAATCCAAGCCAATAGTTTTCTCTCTCCTCCAATTCCCCCCATTTTTTAAACGTTAATAACTCTTTCATACGACATTATTTTTTTATAAAAATTGCACCAAAAAACGAGCGTTTTTTTATCTTTAAAACGAGTATACTATTGCTATATTTAAAAAAAAATAAAACCCAGTTGCGTAAAACGCAATAGAAAAACCACCAGTTACGTAAAACACAATGAAAAAAAAAACCTAAAAAATGACATTTTTCTAAAACGCAATGCACCAAAAACACAAAGAAATGACTTATTTGTAAAACGCAATGGCCAGAAAACACATAAAAATGTGTTTTACCTAAAACGCAATGCACCAAAAACACATAAAAAGTTGTTTTACCTAAAACGCAATGCATCAAAAACACAAAGAAATCTCTTATTTGTAAAACGCAATGGCCAGAAAACACTTAAAATGTCTGTTTTCTAAAACGCAATGGACTGAAAACACATAAAAAAGTGTTTTACCTAAAACGCAATGCACAAAAAACACAAAGAAATGTCTTATTTGTAAAACGCAATGGCCAGAAAACACTTAAAAATGACTCATTCTAAAACGCAATGAACTGAAAACACATAAAAAATGTGTTTTACCTAAAACGCAATTACTAAAAACACTTAAAAATGTGTTTTTTCTAAAACGCAATAGCCAGAAACCACATAAAACTCTCTTATTTCTAAAACGCAATGGACACATAAAACAGTCTGTCACTGTGAACTGTCTGAATTGTCTACAAATTACTGTCTTCGAAATGAGCCAATTTCTGGAAAATTAATTCTCTGCCCCTTAGCCCCCGCCAGGGGCTGCCGCCCCCGGACCCCCGCCAAGATCGTAAAACGCAATGACTAAATAAAAAACCCAGATCGTGAAAATGAAATTAAAGAATTTCTTACATGGATCGAAGCTGATTTCTTCATCAATTGACGAAATTTGAATGATAGAAACACTTATCAACGCTCGAATCGAACGAATCGAGTGATTATCTCCAAAATCACCCGAAAAAACGAGATTTTTTTATGAAATTAAACTGGGTTTTCTTCAAAAAAAAAAAAAAGCTGAAGAACACGTTGATCAGGTTTTGAATCATTGATTGGTGATGAAAATCGCACTATAATGTAGTGATTATTGAGATACAAAGTGAAGAAATGGTTGAAGATGGTGGGTTTTGAAAATGGTGGGTTTTGAAGTTACTGGGTTTTGAAAAAGGAAGAAGAAGGAGTTGGATTGACTAAAATACCCTTTTTCTTTATTTTAAATGTTGCCACATGTCATAATTGTATAGCTTCCTATCCTTCCTAGCCAAAATTAACTTCCTATTTGATTTTTTCCCTTATAAAGATAAGGGTTTTTTTAAAGAATCGTGTTTCACACATAAAGTCACATTAATGAGGCAACATAACACGAGGTCGATATACTTAGAATATTTAAATTGGAATCCCTACATCATCTGCATTTTTATATGTCACACCTCGATTCCTGGTGGGCCCGGATGGGTATAGTCGTGATGGTTGGATAACAGTTATCACAATATAATAATATGCAGTGGAAGTATTAGAGTGAAAATATAAAATTCAATAAAGCTTGAATATATAAAAGTATTATAGGCGTTTGATACAAGCCCACAGGCGGGATCTAAATAAACAGAGCTTTAGACCTCATAGGCCTTAAGCATCAGGAGTTGCAAATTTCTTAGCCTTCATTCTAACCGACCCGTATTCCCAACCTATAATAAGGTTCGGTACCTGCGGTTCAATCTTTTGAAAATACGTTTGCCAAAGCTGGTAAATACAATTAACTAACTCTTTGGAAAACAGTTTTTCGAAAAGAGTTTTATACATAGAGAAACCCCGTAGGTGATCTTTTAAATATATTTCTTTGGATTTATTCTTGTTACCAGATTTACATACTTGATTAACCCCCATTTCAGTTATCAAATAAAACAGAATAAACCGGATTCTTACATTTATGCGCAATCATAGGCGACCCATTTATGTAATACCCGCTCCAAGTGGCATAATTGCCTTCCCAAGTTTAAAACTAAAATAAGTTAAGAGTATTTATCTTTTTGCTAGCTTCCAATCAATAAGATTATAATTTAGCAAAAGGCCGCAAGTCTAAGTACTATTGACCCAAGTCCGATTATCTGGGGGTACTATAGTCTGGAATGAACAGATTTATTATCTGTTAGAATGTATACGGGCCAAAGGTAGTCCCTTTAGATATGATCCGTTACTTAAGAATAGGTTCGCTAGATAAACGTATACCGAAGAGAATGTGGTTTAAACCTAACAAGTACTAGGACTTGTATAATATGGGTAAACAAAGTACATTCTGGATTTTGAAGTGAAAATGACAAGATTTGACCCGTTTCGGTAAACTTACGTAAACTAGTTACTTAAGCTTAACTGTATGCATATAAGCGATATCGGGTAATCGGATGAGTCATGAACAAGTTATATATGCCAACATACTTTAAATAAGTTATAAAATCATTAGGATATCAACTTATATGCCTGTTAAGGTTTTAAAATCAAACTATGTCTCATATGGGCGTTTTAGTCATTAAGCGATGTATAAAAGGAACTTGCGTATAAATTGATGTTATAAACAGGATCATTTTGTAAAAATACTTTATTTATGATATAATATCAGTAAGATATCAAACACATGTGAGTTTTATGATTTAAGACCAAACTATGCACCGAAGGGGCATTTTGGTCATTATGAACATAGTTTGAAAACTTATTTATAAAGCTAAGTTAAGATCATGTACCTACTGTGAAAACATTATTATAAGTTATATTATCAGTAGGTATCAAGTTTTAGTTGCTAGTTATGGCTTAAAACCATACTTAGCGCCAAAAGGGCGTTTCGGTCATTAAATACCGATATTTGCGATTTTAGTAAAAACTCAGGTTAGGAACTGATTTGGTATCCCAAAATATTTTAATTATGATATTATATCAGTAGGTAATGAGTTTGATATGAGAAATTATGTTTAAAAACATTCTATGTGCCAAAAGGGCACTTTGGTCATTTTAAAACATAATTTAAGATCTTATACGAAAACTCAGTTTATGATCCGTTTCATAACATCAAGATATGTTAACTACATTAACATACCAGTAGGTAAACCATTTACAAGTTTGTTATTGATTAAAAGCTTATTTATTACAAAAAGGGCAATATAGTCAAAGTATGGCATAATATAGTATACTTGCATAAAACTCAGAATATGATTATTATCATGTACTATAACCTCAGAGGTTTATGCTACATTAAATGATGATCATAATGCAACCTTAAATCAGTAGGTAACTAATCTAAATCAGGCCAGATTCGAAAGTCAAAGGAGAAGTCAAACTTTACGACTTTCGGTTGTGAACCGACCTTAAAACTAGAACTGACGAGCCGAACATGTTTACACATGTTCTAATAATCATTACTAACTTGTTTAAGTGTCAAAATATGATTTAAAACATCTACATTATCAGATTATAAGATTTATCAAATCTGACCCGTTTGACTTTTTAAACATTAAAACTTTGACCCGTCAACTGACCTAGTAAACGTGATTTTCAGGAGGTGCACTTTTGAGGGATTAACACCTACCTAATTACAATCACGTAGCCATGTTCGCTTCGAACAATGGCTGGACCATTAAGGTCTAAACTGAAAGTCAAAGAGTTTATCGAAAACGCTTGACTTTTGGCTTTAAAAAGCCTATAAACAAAAATAGAAGAGAAGGGAACACTTATAAGTGATCCACTAATGAAAATAACTCAAATGGAAGCTCCCAATAGCTGGGAATCTCCAGGAAATGAGAGGAGAGCGAAAGAAGAAGGTGCAAGTTCAAATGATAGAACATGGCATCTATTTATAGTAATTGGAGGATCTTTGTGATCATTCCAGGTGTTATGAGAGCTAAGGAGATGCATACAAGTGTCCCATAACGTGTCTAAAACAAGCATGCATCCCAAGGTTTCGTTTTGGAGGTTTATGGAAGCTTGGAGTGGCCACCAGCAAAATTTCGAAGCTGGTGGAAGCTTTCTGTTACTAGCACACCGTCGCGCTACGCGACGAGAGATGGGGCAAGCCGTCGCGGCACGCGGCGGCCTTATGAATCTTCGAAAGTTTGGCAGTTTTAGTCCCTTGACCTCCAAACTCCTTTACACTTTAAAAACTAGCATAAATAGCCTTTCAAAGTCAATATTTGACACACCCGAGAGTATGACCGAACATCATTAAACTCCCAGTTCGTTAAAGGGTTACTCAGAGGTATAGATTAACATGTTGACGCCTTTGATCCTCCAACTATCAACTTCCATATAATTTTACAAATGGTTCCTCTCGTCTAACAAGTGGCTCATTTGAGAATACGGACACCGTATAAGGTCACTTAGAGGCATAGTTTCAACATGTTGACACCTTTAGTCCCTCCACATTCATAGTTTTCATTTTTGGCAAAAATAGTCCCTCCTAGCCAACATTAGGCATAATTAGGAATAGGGACACGTGTCAATTCATTATTGGACATGATTTTACGAGGTGGTACATTATAATATAAGGAAGACTTTAAGGCTATCAATAATCTTTGAACTCCATATGATTCCCTGAAAAAGAGAATGGAGATAGGGAATGAATAGTGATTCCCTATACATATAGATTCACTATTCACTCGGTATATCTATTTCCTGTATTTTTTTGTGAAAAATCAATAATAATAATAATATAATAATAATAATAAATTTTTATATAATTGAATAGAG
Organism: Helianthus annuus; assembly: GCF_002127325.2. Classification (NCBI taxonomy): domain Eukaryota; kingdom Viridiplantae; phylum Streptophyta; class Magnoliopsida; order Asterales; family Asteraceae; genus Helianthus; species Helianthus annuus. Next base: position 49,925,045 of record NC_035435.2, on the reverse strand, counting down.
ATATTGTAGGTACCAGCCATAAATCTCTCCAACAGAACTGAACTGAACTGTCGAACACTCTCTATACCTTCGGAATCGCTCTAAGAAGGTTATGATGACTGCAATTGATCACTAATAACTCATATACATCATAACTGGATTCAGAAGCAAAATTAGTAAAGCAACAAGGTAAATAATATAAATCTTATGTTCTAACACAAAAGGTGAGTACAAAGTTTTTGGTCGCTCTAAGATTCATTTCAATACTCACACCACTATCACCTATTTATACCTTTTTTAATAAAAAAAAATCACAAATTACGCTCCTAAACATTACAGTGAACAAACTTAGTGAAATGTTCAAAACCAACGAAATGCTACATTTCATTGTACAAACATTTTGTTCATTAAGTTTCACGTTGTTTAATCTTCAAGCTTGTGTAATGATTTAATTTTGTCTCTCACCATCCATAACCCTACAATCTCCCCTTAGGCTGATGCTTGAAGTCAGTTGAAAAAATTATTTCTTGACATATAATGCTTTAAATAACCATCTAAAAGTTAGTCTTCACACTTGTTATAACATCATACTGATAATCTTTTGCTTCTTCATCATGGAACAACCATTGAATTTGATATTTTAGAAAAGCACATTCATGTATTCTTCACCAAACATTTGCAAATCCATATGAACCAGTATAAATATATCCTTCTCACCAACACGTTTAATCACAACTACTTAGGAACATGTTTAATCACAACTACTCCCCTTACTCCATCAAAATACCATCTCTCAAAAATCTTCAAAGTATTTGAAGGAACATGTTTGCAAACAAGGGTTTTTCTTTATCTTTTTTCATAATATGTATCTTAGGATTCAAAGTTGTAGCCCATGGCAACTTTGGCATAGGATCTATGATATCTTTCAAAATTCATCTTTTGCCTTTAACTGGTTTGAGAAAAGGAAACTGTTTTTGCATTGTCTTTTATTGAACATCCTAAAAGAATTAGCCATTGCATCATTATCTGCATTCAATATAGGAAGTCATGAAAGTTTTCACAAATCAACTTCAAGAAAAGATTGAAAAATCATTATCTTTCAAAATGTACTATGTAACTTTTCTTTTGATTAAGTACATTTTCTTTCCATTGTCAAAACTCCAACCAATAATATCATGATGTATCTCCTTTTATCTTCTTCTTTTCTCATAGTATCTAAAGACGTCTTCATTTTCATATGGGGATTTTGTTTGATCCTCTCTTGAGTTCTTGGGGATAAAGATCCTCAAAAATAGTAGATGATTCTAAGTCATGATTAACATATGATTCATCTTAAGTTGATCATGGTTTAGTTGTGATTGGAGGATCTTGAAAAACTTGAAAAGAAATTGTATTATACATAGCCATGTCACAATCTAAGCCTTCTATCACCTCTCCTGTAGGATCGTGCGATTGACCCGAACGAGTTGTTCAGAGAGGTGCTGATCTATTTCAGTTGCGGAAAACAAGAAATAGACTTAGATACAGCAAGCAATTCACTTTAAACACTGATTATATTGATTTGACAGCAAATAGAATCAGTCCTCACACCGGCAGAACTTCGGTATGGAATTCGACAATCGTTACCCTGATTTCGCTCCTGGAACCTATATATACCGTTCTGATTCCGCTCGAAAGACATCAGAACCATTTGGAGCGGAATTAGAATCTTGCGATTCCGCTTGAAACCGTTTCGGGCGGAATCACTTACATATGTTGTTTCGAGCGAAATCAGCATCTACATAACATAAGACTTGACATTTTCTCGATTTACATGTCCTGATCTATACAATCTAATCTAAGACTCGATACAAGACGAAGTCGACAGATGCATGAACTAACAGACTCCCCCTCAGATGTTGACGAGTCTTACGTGTCGAGTCTTCGCATCTTCAGTCTTGATCAGTCTCTCGGCTTCACTCTCTCTATCTTCTCTTGCATGCCTTCAGACTCCCCCTTGCGATATGCTGGCATTCCTTCAGTTCCTCAGCATTATCAGCTTCAGGATCGTTGTCTGGCTTTCACAGGTCCATGATCATTGCCTGGCTTTTTTCAATCAGAGTTCTCAGATATCGTAACCTGGCTCTCTAAAACATAAGCTTCTCAGGATCGAATGACCTGGATCTTCAGAAGATTGTTCCAAGATCGTCATCTGGCTTTCTTCCAGCTCAGGATCTTTAAATCCAACTCATACTTAAACCTGCATAATCTCTTCCTCAAAATAAAATTTCACACATTTATCAATTCAAAATATGCACTAACACTTACTCTCTCTCAAAATTAACTATTCTTTTTATGAACCATCTGTTAATTTGATCAGAAAACATTTGAGTACAAACACACCCACTCTCTCAAAAATGTCATCATGTTTAGCACTTTGGAACTTTGAAAATCAGCTTTTCAATATCAGTTGTCGAAAATCTTTTTGAATTTTCAAAAGTTTATGCTAAAACACACCGAAAATCTTTTTGGATTTTAAAATGTAAAGAAATGCAGTAAAGAAATATTACAGACAATAATTTTTGTGAGTTTGTGTAAGAGGATCATATCATTTTAAGTGTTAAACAATTCACCTAGATTGTCAGTATGTTTGTCCACTTAAATTTTCTCACAAAGTTCAATTGCTTCGAGATACTAGATTAATGTCTTAATGGCTTAAACTTATTTGCGTGTCCCACTACTTGAATATACTCCCGTATCCAGATCCCAATATTCAGTCTTACAGGTGAGTATACCACAGATGATATCTGTATAAGGATTAGGTGCGAAACCGTGAGAGCTCAGGTCAGAACTTCCGTTCAGCAGAGAGATGCCGGTTCGACTTTCGGTATGTCCCCTTTAGAGGATCTTTTGTTACAACAGCAATGACTATCAATTTTATTGTTTCATCAAGTTGCTGAGGGCGGCGCTTTTTCAAGCACTTGCGGAAAGTATTATACGAGGACTAGGTCAGAATTTCCATTCAGCAGAAGTCCCGGGATAATACCCCAGATATCACTGAGCATAAAGACCTAGTATCTCAGAAAGAGGGACCTTTCAAACAAGATTTCAGGGGTTACCTATATATCCAAGAAGTTGTTACCCACAAAATAAGCAAGTTTAAATTTTTAAGTTTATATCTCGTCACAATCTACTAAATGTGCAAAAACCTACTGACATATCCGCAGTGAGATTGTTTATCACATTTTAACTTTCCAATTCTTTAGCATGTTGTGACAGTCCACTAATGTACTATCATTTCCTCTTTTCACAATAAAACTCACTTTTGATTTTATCATGTTTTTTTCTTTTTCAAATTTTCTAATGTTTTTGGATTTTCTGAAATTTTCTACTCCCCCTAAAATGCAAACACATTTAAAAGAAAATTTGAAAACTATCTAAGCTCTTGACCCAACTAAAGAAAAATTGAAAATAAACTGTACAAATGAAATGACAACCGATATCGAATCGCATCAAATCGCCATCCACTTGGCATAAACACTTAGAACTCCCCTTTCAACAAACTATTTTCTCATTTAGATTTCTAAACACTTAAGTTTGTCTTAATCAAAATGATTTTTCCGGAAAATAAATTTGTTATAGCCACTTGTAGGTTCACTTGTAAGTTAGGGGTATGGTTCATCAATCACTTGTAGTAGATCAAGTACAAATTAATGTCCCTGATTTACCATATGCAAGTATGCACCCTCTGTACCAATTGTTCAAACAATCACCTTTGTCCAGTGTAGGTATAAAACATCTACACTAGATCATTTACCAAACACAATGCTGATTCCTGCTTCGCACTTACCAATCTGGAAGCTCCGGCGTAGTCCTTCAGCTTGTAAAAATTTCAACAATTTTTCAAATCTTTCACAAAAACAATCTTTAAGAATGATGCCGATTCCTGATCCACGATTACAAACTTGGGATCTCCGGCATAGTCAGATTTTTCAAGGGAAAAGAATTTCCACCCAAGTCTGACCAACCTTGGGTGTTGTCAGCTCTTTTAGCTCTTGCTCAGTCGGGTTAAAAGTTGCCTTTTTAGTTGCGTAAAAATCTTTAACCCCTTTTGCTTTCCCATCAAGCATTTTCCCAAAAATTTTCTTAACATTCCCATTGAATGTTTTCTCGACATCAAACTCATTCTTCTCAGAGTAAAATTGATCCGAGATCTCAACCTTACCAACTTTTTGTTTAATCTCTTCAAACTTCAGTGATGGAAATTCATCATCACTCACTGAAAACACAGAATTTACCTCGTTTATCTCACCTTGTGGCTCCTCTGGCTTTGTGGAACCAGAATCATCGCCGACTTTCTCATCAACTTTCTTAACAATCCACACTTGATTTTTCTTTGCTTTTCTTTTGTAAAAATTCTTTTTAGAACACTCACCAGCCTCATAAGTTGAATTTTCAAAGATTTTAAATTTTTCGGTTGGTGGTTCAACATCAATAACTTTTTCTTTCAATTTTTCAGAAACTCCCTGTTTTGTCTTGGCATTTTTCGGACAGTTCCATGCAATGTGACCAGCTTCGTTGCATTTGAAACAGGTCCGAGTCTCTCTTGGATGAAACACTCCAGTTCCATTCCTTTTCTCAGCAAGAAACTCCTGATTTGATTGTCTCCAAAACGGTTTCTTCTGTTCTTCCTCAGCACTTCCACCTGAAACAAATTCTGTTTTTGTTTTAGAATTTTTCTCATTTTTATAATTTTATGGTGGAATAAAACCTAAGCCTTTCTTTTTGTAGCTACCATTATGATTTGGTTTCTTTTGAAAACCAGAACCAGAATTGTAACCCTTTTTCTTGTTTAAACGTTGTTGAACTCTTGAAGTGTATTTTTTAGGTTTTCCATTAAGATTTAAATCTTTTATTTCAGAAATATTGATTTCTATCATTTCGAAAACCTTTTTAATCATTTCAAAACGAACGCTTCTTATTGGAAACTCTTTGTCAGAATATAGCTTGTCAGAATCATTCAACGTATATGCTATTTCGAATGTTTCATCATTCAAGTTTGACTTTTCTAACAGAAACTCTTTACTATATGTCCGTTTAACCGACGACTTTTGACTGTTGACTGACGAACTTGAACCTCCAGACTCAGACTTTGACTCAGACTCCTCATCAGTATCCAACACCTGATCGACCACCTTTTTGATTAACTCAGACTCATGATCAGTGTCAGACGATGTGAAAGTGACATCAATATTTTCTGGTAATTCATCAGTTGTGTCGGTTTTTAACTTTATATTGACTGCCTTTTCAAGTTGCTCCTCATTTGTCTCTCTGGGAGAATAACCTTCCCAGATCGGAGGCGGACACTTGTTATAGCTAACAGTCGGTTTCTAACCGGTATCTTTCTTCTTTGGCTTGTCCTCTTGGAAAGCTTCCATACCTGCAACAGTTGGGTAAATTCTATCAATAAGATAATCAGAACTAGAATAACTCTGTAATAAACGTCTGATTCTCTCATTCTCGATCTTCTCAGTTTCCAACTCTTGCTTCCATTTAGCACTTTCTTCGATGTAGAAATTTATAGCTTTCTGTTTTGTCATCATAACAGCATTCATCATCGTTAGTGCTTGTTCTCTCTCAGAATTTGTCTTTTGAAGACCTGTTACTGTTTTGTTCAAGACATCATAAGATTCTTTCACATAATTAAGATTGAACAGCAACTGCTCCTTCTTCTTCTCATACTCAGCCATCTTCTCGTCTTTGACTGCACATTCTTTGCAAGATTCAAGACACTTTGAACATGGCTTGATGACTTCCACTATCTTTTCAACTTCTATAATCTTCTCTACTTCGATTAACTTTTCGACTTCTATGATCTTTTCAGCTTCGATCACTTTCTCTGCTTCGGTCACCTTTTCTGCTTCATCAACCTGCTCAGTCTCAACGATCTCCTCAGCAACACTTTTAGCATCATCACTTTGAGCAATACTTTCAGCCTTCATTTCATGTTGTTCTTTTGCAGCTCGTTTCTCCTTTAGCTTTTCCAGGCGATCTGCAAAATAAAAATGAAAACTTTCAGGAGACAGATGAGATTTTGCAATATTAATATGTTTCTCTTCCTCATCATCACTGCTGTCATCTGTTGGTGACTGATCAAACTCTACAGGCTTTTCAGAACTATCATCCGATGAACCAGTATCAGATGGAGTTTGATCAAAAACAATTTCTTTTTCTGAACTTGCATCACTTTGTGAACTTTCATCTGTACTCAGTGAGCTTTCATCAGATACAACAGACTCTTCCTCCACATTCTTCACACTTTCACCAACAGACTTCATCCATGTGGCAAACATGTCTGGTTCTTTAACGATCTTAGTAATGAACGCTTTAAATTCTCCTTTTTCATCAACAAACATATCCTAGCTAAAGCCTTCAGGTAATTTTTCATCATCCTGATTGATTAAACATGCTTTGCCTTCAGGTGATATATATTTGTTCCAGTTAAAATCCACCAGACATGCTCTCTTTGAATCATCGATCACTTTTCTACCATGAGCCACCTGTGGTTCTTGTTGTTGTTGTTGACCAACTTGTTGATATATGGCTTTCTGGTAGTAGTCATCTTTTCCGAATGGATTCTTTGGATCATTTGCTTCTCTATTCTTGCATTCCCGTTTGAAATGGCCTTTCTCCATGCATTTAAAACAAGTAACTTTAGATTTATCGAAACCTAAAGTAGAAACATGTGCATCAAGAAATTCATTTCTCCCGGTAATCAGTTTGAACTTTTCAGCTCGTCTAAGAACACTAGCTAGACACCATTTGATATCCATTAGTTCCATGTCTATCTGATCGTAATCCTCCTTTGTGAGCATAGGATTCCTGATTCTCCCTGCGACCAAACCCTCATAGGATAATAACACAGAACCAAGCAATGCCATGTGATCTTTTGCAATTTCTTCCGAAAAACTTTGACCATCTGGAAGATTTAAGGCAATGTTGCACTGGATCACATAACCATTTCCAGTTTTCGTGCTCTGAGAATGAAAGCTTGTAGTTGAATCTTTCGGATTAACACTTGGATAAGAAGAAAAACTACTGCTTTTGGTTGAACTCTGATCAAATTTTTCTGTTGAATCCCTAGCGCTAAACGCAGTTTGGATCTTTGGGCTTCTTTCAGCTTCTGGAACACTACCTTTGTAATACATTTTTACATCCTGTTGACCACTTGGACTGTTCATCCTTGCGATCTTCTGCTGTTCCAAATCCTGACCCTCAATATTCTTGATAAACTGAGAAATTGTTAATCCATCATATACCCCAATATTCTTTAGAATCATCAAGTAGGTACCTCATTCCTTTTGCGGTAAAGCATCCGCTAACTTGTCTACCCACACTTCACGATCTTTTGTTATACTAAGCATCGACATGGATCGCACCAAGTGACAATACCGTTCAATCAACTTCTTTGTATCTTCACCGGGTAAACTTGTGAACAAATCAAACTCTTTCTTAAGCAATGCCTTCTTGCTTTTAATCATGTGCTCACTTCCCTCAAACTTGATTCGAAGAGCATCCCAGATTGATTTTGAAGTTTTGTCGTGCTGAAGCAATATGAATATGTCTTCTTTGATGGCTTGCTGTAATAAACTGATCATCATTTTCTCGGCTTTGTACATATCCCGTTCCTGAACAGTAAACTCAGATATAGCTTTCTCAACTTGCAAATCAGTCCGTGGCAAGACGTACTTCTTCAAAATACATTCCCATGACCTCAAATGATTTGCCTGAACCCAGTTTTCGAACCTATCTTTCCACCCGTAATACTCCTCAATGCTCATTAACTTCGGGGGTTTCTGAGTAGTTCCTGTCTCGTTTTCCAAATTCATGGCTTGAGCAATGACAGCCGGAGTAGATGGAGTAGCAAACGCGTTGTAGAAATCATTGTCCATGATACTTGTTCAAGCGAAATAGCCCAATATAGTCTTTTCGAGCGGAATAACCAATATCAGGTTCGAGCGGAATATCAAAATACAATCTCGAGCGGAATCACCCAAACAACACTTTGGAGCGGAATCTGTGACAAGGTAATCTGGAGTGGAATTAACAACAGATTTGAAGCAAAATCACTAGTTTGTTACTCTGGAGCAGAAGCACTACTTAGATTCAAGCGGAATCACCGATTTAGTAACTCTGGAGCGAAATCAACAAAATGTTTGAAGCGGAATCACTATTTTGGAGCGAAACTAGACACTATGTTCGAGCGGAATCACCAGAGGTCCATTCGAGCGGAATCACTTCGGGGGTCCATTTTGTCCAGTTTTTGTCCGAATTTTAATGTGTAACTTTCAAGGTTTTGTTAATATTCAATTTTATACAATCTGTGAAAATTTGATCTGGTTTTGACCGTTAAAACTATCTAAGCTGATGACAGAAGGTGTAGAAGATAGAAAATGCAATAAAAAACAGCTGTAAACTGCAGAACTCCTCCTCCTGAGCTCTGATACCAATTGTAGGATCGTGCGATTGACCCGAACGAGTCGTTCAGAGAGGTTCTGATCTATTTCAGGTGCGGAAAACAAGAAATAGACTTAGATACAGCAGGCAATTCACTTTAAACACTGATTATATTGATTTGACAGCAAATACAATTAGTCCTCACACCGGCAGAACTTCGGTATGGAATTCAACAATCGTACCCTGATTTTGCTCCTGGAACCTATATATACCGTTCTGATTCCGCTCGAAAGACATCAGAACCATTTGGAGCGGAATTAGAATCTTGTGATTCTGCTTGAAACCGTTTCGGGCGGAATCACTTACATATGTTGTTTCGAGCGAAATCAGCATCTACATAACATAAGACTTGACATTTTCTCGATTTACGTGCCCTGATCTATACAATCTAATCTAAGACTCGATACAAGACGAAGTCGACAGATGCATGCACTAACATCTCCTTCTTCATTCACATACTAAGCTTTGTCTATATTATCATCTCCTTGAAGAATAGTCATCCAATGTTAATATATCTCATGCAATCATCTTGAAGTCAAACATCAAGTTATCATCCATCTCCCCTTCCTATAACTCTTCATTTCCAATAAATCTTGAATTATTAAGATTAATAGACTTTTCTTTATCATCAGATTTCACCTTTTCAACTTCCTTTTCTATTTTCCTTCACTTTGTTTGTCTCCTTTATTCTTTTGATCCCCCCATTAACATTATCATCAAGTGATGTATCCTGATCATACACGTGATAGGATTATCAAGAATCAGAGTATTTATATCTTGTTTTCATTTTATATTTCTGTTTACTTTGGATGGCTATCGTACACATGATAGATTATCAAGAATCAGATTATTTATGTTATTAATATGTAACATATTTCGTAATTTATAGCTTCCTTCCATAAAAAGTAGCATGAGACTTGTTTGCTTCTGAATATATTTGAGGTCCTTATCCATATTGTAATTAGATATACTTCAATCGACCCATATTGATCACTTTAAACGATAACATTTTAAATTCATTACAAAGGTTCTTTACGTTCAATGACGTGTAATTCTAGGTTCTTAAGCTTTATGATTTTAGCCAAAATCATCATATCCTAATTTACATTCTAGGGAATTTTTGCAGGCACAGTTTTTTATGGATATCTTAGGTGTCTTAGGATAGTTTTGAACCCTTGTTCATCAAACAAGGCTCTCAAGTTAGTATTAACGTATCTTATGCCACTCAGCTATCGAGTATAGACTTTGTTATTTAGTACATAATCCAAAAATATACATTCAATATCTTTGTCACATAATTTGCTTTACTTGGATTCGGGAACTCGAACTATTGTTCGAGAACCATAAACCAAAAGATAATGTAAAGTTGGTGCTCTTTGGTTTGATAACCCATACGGAGTTTTGTGGCTTATTACAGGAACTCTATTGTGTATATAACATGTTCCCTCGATAATGCAGAATAAGATGACATGAAATTAAACATATCTATCATAGTGCGTTTTTTTTCGTGATACCATTTTGTTGTGATGTATACCGAGTTGTAACTTGGTGAACATTGAACATTATTGACACATTTATGTATTCATATTATAGTATTCTACACCTCAATCTAACCTTAGATATAATGTAAGTTTTACCTAGTTTACAGATCTAAAATATTTAGGAACTACATCTTATGAGTGCAAAAGGTATACATCATAACATCAAAAGTAATTATTGATAAATGTTGCAAAATATTTTTCCCTTTTAAGTGATGATATAACATGTTGATCTTTTACACAGCTATATAATTCAAGAATTTCATGTTTGACCTTCAATTAAAGGAAAATGTTGTATAATATACTAGTATTCTTAGTATGCATTCATGTTTGACACTAGTGATTTTAAACACTTATGGTTAGAATTATATTAAGTTTGCCATGTTTTATAAATGTTTAATTAGTAGATGTAACACCTCGGAAATTCACGTCCTATAATGTGTTGACAGGTGTCATATGTTTAAAACGTGTGAAAGAATATTATAGAAGGACTAAAGTTGACAAACATGGAAAGTATGTGAATATACGTACTCTAAGTGTCAACTGTGAATAAATATAATGTACATTAACCCTATATAATGCTTATGCCATCAAACGAATAAATCATTGATCATACGAAGCTGATAGTGAGAGATTACAAACTACAGGGGTTAAATGTGTCAACATGTTTAAAGTTATACCTCTGAGTGACCTTTTAACAAACCCGAAGCTTTGTAAAAGTAAATTATGCTCACTACAATGCACGATTCAAATTTTATAAAGTTTCGTTATCTTATGAGAAAGTTATGATCAAATTCGTATGCGAGGGGTTAAAAGCGTCAACGTCGAAAGTTATGACTTTTCGGGCAACAATAAAGTTAACCGAGGTCTTAACAAAGTGGGTATATATCTTGAAGCCCTTATGTGTTAAATTTGAGGGTTCATATTGCAAGAAATAAGTTGGTTGACCTTTAGGAAGGACCAGGAGCCAAGCCTACAATTAGTGAAAATTTGGAATCAGATCAGAAGAACCCACGCGGCCCGCTTTAGGCCTTACGCGGGCCGCCTGGCCCGCCCATATGCAGAAAAATGTGACAGTTGCCTTTTCAGCCTTCTAAACATCAATTGTTACCCTCAAACACTTCCAAGAGGCCCCTAAACAACCCCTAAACACTAGGGACACATGTTGATGGGTTGTGGTGAGTGCTAGACCTTGTTGTCAACCAATTGTGGTGATTGAATTCACTATAAAAGGCCACAAGTGTTCAAACAATTCCTCACACATTCCTCTGCATTTGTGGATCACTTCTGGAGCTCAAACTTCCTCTCAAGTGTTCTCTAATCATGCATAGGACTCTTGTAAGTCTGCTAATCATTCCTTAATTGAGTTTTAGCTTAGTTTTAGCTTAAAAGCCAAACCGTCGTAATTAACGGTTGACTTTACGATTAATCACAAATGATCCAGTGATTAGTCGAATCAAAGGTAGTTATAAGTTGGTGATTATGTGGGCTTTAAACCCTTAAAAGGGCACCCACTGATTCCCATCCTAGCTAGGCCATTTGTCGAGTCAAAGACGATTAGAAAAAGTCAACAGAAATGTAATCTTTCATTTAATGCATAACTAACGATGTAAAAGGAGTGTAACGTATTTTATCATTCATATAACCTGATAACAAGAATAAGAACTTGTCTAAGCTTGTTTGATTCGACAACTTTCTGTTTTGAACCGATTCGGAACCGAAAGTCGCAAAGCTTTGACTTTTGCTTTGATTTCAGTTCTGACCCGCTTTAGTATGATTTGGAAATGCCCTAGAGCTTCCTTAGGACCAGGCTACATGTTAGCATAACCCTCTGTGGTTGGTTCATTGATTGACCCATTCGTTTACGTATTTCCGTTAAATGCTCATATGTTGACCATTATGCCCTTATTGCCTTAAAACGTGATTTTTGGAAATGTAAAAGAGTAGAAACTTTAACTACTGATATATAAACGTGTACGCAAAGTTTGACATCAGTTTGAATTGTAGATTAAGAGTTATGCTCATTATCGCAAAATGAATGCTTTATGTTAATAAAATGGCATAATTCGCGTATAGCCTACTTAAACATACTTTTTGATATCAAATCTCTTACCCACCGATGTAATATATTATTTTGGGGATTTTAAAGATTTTTAATTAATTTTAGGCTGAGCATAACTCATAGTCGTAGGCTTAATCCGGTACTTGTCGGTTTTGCCCTTACGGGCCATAAAATGAGTTTTACATATCAAAACGAATCCAAACCTTTTGCTACTGATCACACATGTTAAATAAATTATTGTAAGCCTTATGGAAATATAAAATATCAGATTTAAGTATCAAACCCGGAAATGGCTTTAATCGCCTTTTTAAGCGTTTTTAACGCATAGTATGTATTATAAGTATTTTAAACATACAAGGGTTGATACCTACTGATATTTGAGGCAAATTATAATATTTTAACAGTAAGCAAAGGTTGTTAAACTCAGACCTCAGTTTTGAGCTTTTCGGCTTATGTGAAATTACCAAAATACCCCTACGGGGCATAGTTTGGTTATAATTGATAAATTTCACATATGTACTTTATCCCACTGTTATAACTCATTAATTTGAGTATGTTTACTGATTACATCAGACCTATAACTCAGTTAAACACTTAAACCCTTTTACAACCTTTAAAATGACCAAACTACCCCTACGGGGCATAGTTGTGTTTAAACTCGTTTCGGGCATAATGAAAGACATCTTACTGATGTCACAACATATTTGAGGCATAATTAACTTAGGAAACCTGTATATAGCTCTCATGAATACCCGTCACGCTTATTACGCGTACGGTTCGGTTTATGTAACAAGTTTACATAAATTAGCCGAAACGGGTCAAACCTTAACGGTTTTATCTCAAAATCCAGAATGTGTATGAAATTCCCATATTAAGCAAGTCTCTGAACTTGTCGGGTCTAAGTCACATTCTATCCGGTCTTCGCTTAAATAGTGCGTACGAACCGTATCTTTGAAACTAACCGGTCTAAGCTTAAGCTTAACTAAAGACCCGTTAGGATTCTAATAGGTTATTATAAACCTCCGTTCCAGATTAGGAGCCCAGTAAAAGCTATCTGTACTTGCTGATTTGATATACGGCTGGGATTGAATTTATATTTAGCTCAGGTAAATACTTTTAACTTATTTTCCGTTATACGGGCTTGGGTTACGGTATCTAAAATACCGCTTGGTCGGGCAATTGACCCCAACTCATTAGTAGTTGGGTATTATCAATGTGACCCGTTTAGAAACTTGTTTTGTTGGCTTGACGCCTTTGGGGGCTTAATGACCATGTCCCGGATATCCTTGGCAGCATTTACGAATGGCCACGACCTTGACATCCCGGTGTAGGCGTACACCCGGCATTATGTCTATGACTATAAAAGTGTAGCCGTTGGTTACCCGCCACGGTTTTATACTATGTGGTGTGTCTATTAAACTTTAACCCGACACGACTCGGGCGACCGAACGCATAGTAACATGTAATTCTTTACAAGATTTGATTATAAATTATCCCAAGTTATAAAGAGTTTGTGCCTTGAGCATTTAAACCAATTTTATTAAACATTTTTACAAAAGTGTCAGTTGAATGTATTTACCAGTGTAAACTGACGTATTTTCCCCAAAAAGACTAAATGCAGGTACTATGCGTAATTGGCTGGGATTTCTCCTTAGTATCACTAGAAGTCTCGCAAGCTTAAGATGCCTGAAGTCTGTTGAACAATATTTTTGTTATTTCTATTTGATCCCATGGGGATTATTATTTCAACAATGGTAATACATTGATATTACACTTAACGTTGAAATATAATTATCTTTATGCTTCCGCTGTGCATATTAAATATTGTGTTGTTTGACTATTACGTTGCCAACCATGACGTCACGATAATCCCCCACTGGGCCCACCGGTGACACGTGGAAATCGGGGTGTGACAGGTTGGTATCAGAGCCAACATTGAGTGAATTAAACACAAGCCTTTTGTGTTTAATCTCAATGACACAATTGCACATACTTGAGTCTAGACGTAACATAGGAATAATCTCGATCCTAATATGGAAATTTTGCTTCCAATTTTGTTTTTACGTCGCCAAGCGAAGAAGCTGTAATAGGGATTCTCCACATCCGGAGCCTTGTAATGCTGAGCTTCGTACCGCGGCCAGGGTGAAACGTGCAACCAAGGAAAAAGCATTCGGGAAATGAATGAAGAAGAAACTCCTCCTGCTGAAGATCGTTTCCTTAATAAGTCCTTATAAGTACACAATTATCTTTCAGTCCCTACGAGGACAACATTATTCCTTTCAAGTCCCGCTCAGGGCAACTTTATATTTTATTTTTATATAATGGAATGATTAAGTTTAAACTATCATTCTAAACAAGAACTATTAAATAAATGGGAAATAACATTTCCTTCTGCAAGATCTACCATTATAATAAAATGGCAAAATCTAAAAAGGGACAAGACCTAGCTTCGGGTCATATTAAGACCGGCCAAGATGGCAGTTCCCCAATTTAGATTCAGATCCTTATTAACATTTTCAATTTAGAAATTGTTCTGCGATAAATATTAAAAGAATCTTAAGAGTGAAACCTAGCCTGAGTGTCATTATAAAGACCTGGCCAAGATGGTAAGACCTGTTTAAAAGATTCCTAACCCAGTTTAATGATCTCTGAATCCTGGGTTACATCATCAATTAAGATGATCATATTTTAACCATACGTGGTAATATAGCGCCTACGGGCCTTGCTCATTTCTACATGAGCCAAAAGACAGTGGTAGCTATGACTCCCTGTCAGAAAAAGGTAATGAACTAGGTTCAAACCTCAAGGCTTTGATTCTCTGAAATCCTAGCTTATAATTTATAAATGTCCTTGTGACTAGGCCTATTATGCCAGAATACCTTCATGCTGTGATTCTCTGAAATCATAGCTTATAATTTATATATGTCCTTGCGACTAAGCCTGTTGTGCTAAAATACTTAAAGGCCTTGAATCTCTGAAATCATGGCTTATAAATTAAAATTGTCCTTGTGACTAGGCCTTTTGTGCTATTAAATAAAGACCGTTATTGTTGCTTTGATTCTCTGAATTCATAAGCTTATAAATTATAAATGTCCATGTGACCAGGCCATTGGGTGCCACAAATAAAACTGTTAATGTTTTATAATTAGGATAAACTATAAGAGAAATCCTAAATAAATATGATTAATAAATTAACCAAATATGGTCTCTTCTTACCATGGTTAATGAATTTCCCTAAGGGGCAATTCCGTAATAAACATCCCTTAGAAGGGAAGTGCCTACGGGCTATAGTTGATGTCCTCTGAGACTAAAGACAGTGGAAGCCTATAGCTCCATGTCAGGAAAAGGTAATGAACTTTGATTCAAACCTTAATGCCGCGATTCTTTGAAATCATGGCTTATAAATTAAACTTGTCTACGCGAGTGGGCCATTGTGCTAATATTAACTTATAAATTAGGATTTATGATAAAAATCCTGAATAAAATAAATATCCTTCCTTTCCTGCCAGTATGCATTTTAAAAAGGATCTTAAAGGTGAAACCTAGCCTACGCGGCCAAGATGGTGAAACCTACTCAAGGGATTCAGATCCTTGTTAACACCTAAGAACGTGTTAGCACTCCTGACAAATGTGATTCGATAAAAATCACAACAGTCATCCCTATATTGGATTTTTTTTTTCCTATTCCTAATTTGCCTTATGATCTAGAAATCATGGCTTATATCATCTTATAAGATGATCATATTATAAACATCCGTGAGTGATGAAGTGCCTACGGGCTAAACTTATTGTCCAATAAGACAATGACAGTGGTGGTCTTTTGACCTCCTGTCTAAAATGTTGGACTATGTCCAAACATAATAGTCTATATGATCAATGCGATCATGACTAATATCATCTAATACGATGAACATATTATTTAACGTCCTTTATTGATGTTCCGCCTACGGGCTATATTATATTATCCAATTGAGACAAGGCAATCGTAATCTTTTGAGATTCTTTGCCCAAGGGAGTGAGCTATACTCAAATCCCATAGTCTATACTATCATTGCGATCCTGACTAGTATCATCGGTATGATGATCATAATATTAACATCCCTCGTGAGGAAATGCCTACGGGCTATACTTTATTCTAGTGTCGGTAATACAAAGATAGTATTGATCGTTATGATCCCCTGTTCAAAATGGTGTGATTATACCCAAACCTAATAGTCAATATGATCGATATGATCATGACTAATATCATTAGATACGATGGTTATATATAAACATCCATTAGTGATGTTGATTGGCTTATTCTCTGCCAAATGAATCGTCTTTCAAGACGATGACAGTTGTAGTCTATGACTCCCTGGCCAAAGGTGAAGAACCACGTTCAAACCTTGAAGCCCTAATCTAAAAAGATTGCGGCTAATAAATTAAGGACCTTGGTGGTAGACCATCGAGTTATGTTTTAAAGTCATTCATGACAAGCCTATGTGCCATAATTTGTCATTCGTGACAAGCTAACATATTAAATGTTAACATTCCTAGTGACATGCCTTGTACCAGATCCGATAAATGTCCTTATGACAAGGCCGTTTGTGCCATATCTAAATGACCTTTACGACGAGGCCTTCGTGCCGTATAATCATTTATGTCCTTCATGACTAGGCTTTATGCCATGTCTTTCTACGTCCATCGAGACAGGCTTCTATGCCATATAAGTATATATATAATAAAAGTCTTGTAAGGCAAGCCTTTGAGCTATTTATAATCGTCCTTGTGACAAAGACAGTTGTGACATTATGGTCCCCTGTCAAGTAGGTATTGGACTAGCTCCAAACCTTAAATGCCATTGATGGTCCTTTTGTGACCTAAGCTAAATGTAATAGATATACATTCAGATAACATTCATTAAGAATGTTCAGAACAGAATAGCCCATACGGTTTATGAACGCCGTGGCTAATCTAAGGCAGGTCATCAGAATGATGACTAATAATTGTTAAACCTTGGTGATTGATACCAAGTTTCGAGTATGGAAAACTCGGATGAGGTAGACGACAGTCGCAATACTATTAATGCGACGAAAGTTGATAAAACTACAAACGTAAACCTCAATATTAATGGAGTTAATCTCCAGGCTGTGGTTGACGCATCAGTTGGAAGGACCATAGAAAGTTCATGAAACAATCCAAGGGCCGAATGCTCCTCGCTCTGAATTTCATTCAAAACCATGTTCAATTGCTCATGAGAAGAGTTTGGTTCACACTTCGTATATGTAGGATGAACCAAAGGAGGAAGATAACTCCCAGAAATCTAAGAAAGAGAGCAAGTACAGGCTTAATAAAAAGCAACGAAAGTTCAGTAAGAGCCTGTATGTAAAAATTGCTATAAAAGACACTAGGAACAGTGTCGATTTGATCAAAGACCAAAGCAGTGTGACATCTGCTAAGGAAACTGGTCATTATTCCCATGAATGTAGGGACATAAAGATTGCAGTCTATTCCGGCTGTGGTGAGCAAGGCCGCATCAGAACTAGATTCCATAAAGCTGCCAAAGAAGGTACAACTAAGCCTGGAAAGGCTAAAGGAAGAAATGCCTGAACACACCTGATGAATGCCCAGAGGCAGTTTACGATGTCATCGAGTACATCCCTTATCATTTACCAATGATAATTTCTGCTAAGTGTCCTGATTTAATACAGGCAATAATAATCTTCATAAACCATAAGCTTAGCAAACTTTTATATTATCCACGAGGTATAACTTACCAAGGAAATTATAGTAACCGATTCTTTTCGTATCGGCAAGAAAACCTTCCGAAAAATCTAAGAGTACTCTTTCTTCGCATAGAGTACGACAACATATGTTATTTTAATTATTTTCTTCTTTCATTGTTTTTCTATCGCCTGCGAATGCCAAACTATGTTTGATAAAAGTGCCATATGAGGATTGGCGTATTCGAGTGTGTCCCATAGATTACTTCCATGCCTGATTAGTATGGAGGTTTAATACATGGAACCCCTGAGATATCCAATGGTCATATTGTACTAAAGTCGACTAGTAGTATTCAAAGAAGATATCCAGAATGGAATTGTCCAAGTAAATGTTCCCGATTAAGGAATTCGTGGACTTATGTGTCTCACTTATTTGGCACAAACAATAATGAATGAACTGGAGCATGAGATATGGAAAAATCTCTGTAGTCTCCCTGTATATTGATTATCTTCTCATAAGTTTTCCCTGCTTACCTCCTGGAAAGTAGGTAGAATTAATATTAACATCCCGCTGTGGGCTGGAGTATTGTGAAAACTCCATATTGCTTATAGAACAATCGAACCCTTGATTAAGTAGGTTTTAAGACATAGGCTCATATAGCCTGACTCAATATTCTGAAGGTTTTATGTTACTAAATAAGAAAGACGGTTCATATTACTTATATATTAATTGCCGCAACCCTAATTAAGCAACGATTAAGAATTGCCATCAGATACCCAGGATCTAAAGGCAAATTATTAGTGGATAGGCTTGAAAAAGTCTGTAGCCACCTATGTAGTTAAATGCTTGACATGTGCGCAAATCAAAGCCGAGCATCAAAAGCCGTCAGGCTTGCTACAACAGCCTGAACTTCCTACGTGGAAGTGGGAAAGGTAACCATGGAGTTTATTACCAAGTTACCTAAGACAAGGAAAGGAAATGATACGATATGGGTTATAGTTGACAGACTGACTAAGTCAGCACCTTTCTTAACCATCAAGGAGACTTATAGCTCCGACATGTTAGCCTAGTCGTACGTTGATAAGATTGTAGCCTTGCATGGCATACATGTGTCTAGTATCTCTGGGCACATCACATTTTTGGAAGAGTTCCCAACAATCTTTGGGCACACGTTTGAATTTCAGTACGGCTCATCATCATCAGACTGACGGTCAGAGTGAGCGTACTATTCAAACGTTGGAAGACATGCTACGTGCATGTGCGATCGATTTGGGTGGTAGTTGGGATAAGAACCTACCGTTAATCGAATTCTCCTACAACAATAGCTACCACACCAGCATTAAGGCTGCGCCCTTCGAGGCATTATACGGTAGAAAGTGTAGGTCGCCCGTTTGATGGGCGGAAGTTGGAGATGTCAAATTATCAGGACCAGAGATAGTCTTCGAAACGAGGGATAAGATTGTCCAGATTCGAGGCCGTCTCAAGACTGCCCGAGATAGGCAGAAAAGTTACGCAGATTCAAGGCGTAAGGCTTTTCACTTCGAAGTAGGTGATAAAGTGTTGCTTAAAGCATCACCCTGGAAGGGAGTGAATGCGTTTTGGTAAGAAAGGCAAGCTAAGCCCGAGATACATAGGACCTCTCGAGGTTATCGAACGTGTCGGGTCAGTTGCCTATAAGTTAAACTTACCAGAAGAGCTCAGTGGAATTCACAATGTGTTCCACATCTGCAATCTGAACAAGTGCTTCGCTGATGAAACACTGGTAATACCGCATACAGATGTGCATACAGATGAGAGCTTGAAATTCATGGAAAAACCTTTGTCGATTGAAGATCAACAGGTAAAGAAGCTTCGAAGGAAGCATGTACCTATTGTAAAGGTCAAATGGGATGCCCGTAAAGGTCCCAAATACACGGGGGAAGTCAAATCCACGATGAAAGAAAAGTACCCTTACTTATTTCAGTAAATCTCGGGTCGAGATTTATTTTTAAGGGGGTGAGGATGTAACACCTCGGAAATTCACGTCCTATAATGTGTTGACACGTGTCATATGTTTAAAACGTGTGAAAGAATATTATAGAAGGACTAAAGTTGACAAACATGGAAAGTATGTGAATATACGTACTCTAAGTGTCAACTGTGAATAAATATAATGTACATTAACCCTATATAATGCTTATGCCATCAAACGAATAAATCATTGATCATACGAAGCTAAAAGTGAGAGATTACAAACTACAGGGGTTAAATGTGTCAACATGTTTAAAGTTATACCTCTGAGTGACCTTTTAACAAACCCGAAGCTTTGTAAAAGTAAATTATGCTCACTACAATGCACGATTCAAATTTCATAAAGTTTTGTTATCCTATGAGAAAGTTATGATCAAATTCGTATACGAGGGGTTAAAAGCGTCAATGTCGAAAGTTATGACTTTTCGGGCAACAATAAAGTTAACCGAGGTCTTAACAAAGTGGGTATATATCTTGAAGCCCTTATGTGTTAAATTTGAGGGTTCATATTGCAAGAAATAAGTTGGTTGACCTTTCGGAAGGACCAGGAGCCAAGCTTACAATTAATGAAAATTTGGAATCAGATCAGAAGAACCCACGCGGCCCGCTTTAGGCCTTACGCGGGCCGCCTGGCCCGCCCAGATGCAGAAAAATGTGACAGTTGCCTTTTCAGCCTTCTAAACATCAATTGTTACCCTCAAACACTTCCAAGAGGCCCCTAAACAACCCCTAAACACTAGGGACACATGTTGATGGGTTGTGGTGAGTGCTAGACCTTGTTGTCAACCAATTGTGGTGATTGAATTCACTATAAAAGGCCACAAGTGTTCAAACAATTCCTCACACCTTCCTCTGCATTTGTGGATCACTTCTGGAGCTCAAACTTCCTCTCAAGTGTTCTCTAATCGTGCATAGGACTCTTGTAAGTCTGCTAATCATTCCTTAATTGAGTTTTAGCTTAGTTTTAGCTTAAAAGCCAAACCGTCGTAATTAACGGTTGACTTTACAATTAATCACAAATGATCCAGTGATTAGTCGAATCAAAGGTAGTTATAAGTTGGTAATTATGTGGGCTTTAAACCCTTAAAAGGGCACCCACTGATTCCCATCCTAGCTAGGCTATTTGTCGAGTCAAAGACGATTAGAAAAAGTCAACAGAAATGTAATCTTTCATTTAATGCATAACTAACGATGTAAAAGGAGTGTAACCTATTTTATCATTCATATAACCTGATAACAAGCATAAGAACTTGTCTAAGCTTGTTTGATTCGACAACTTTCTGTTTTGAACCGATTCGGAACCGAAAGTCGCAAAGCTTTGACTTTTGCTTTGACTTCAGTTCTGACCGGCTTTAGTATGATTTGGAAATGCCTTAGAGCTTCCTTAGGACCAGGCTACATGTTAGCATAACCCTCTGTGGTTGGTTCATTGATTGACCCATTCGTTTACGTGTTTCCGTTAAATGCTCATATGTTGACCATTATGCCCTTATTGCCTTAAAACGTGATTTTTGGAAATGTAAAAGACTAGAAACTTTAATTACTGATATATAAACGTGTACGCAAAGTTTGACATCAGTTTGAATTGTAGATTAAGAGTTATGCTCATTATCGCAAAATGAATGCTTTATGTTAATAAAATGGCGTAATTAGCGTATAGTCTACTTAAACATACTTTTTGATATCAAATCTCTTACCCACTGATGTAATATATTATTTTGGGAATTTTAAAGATTTTTAATTAATTTTAGGCTGAGCATAACTCATAGTCGTAAGCTTAATCCGGTACTTGTCGGTTTTGCCCTTACGGGCCATAAAATGAGTTTTACATATCAAAACGAATCCAAACCTTTTGCTACTGATCACACATGTTAAATAAATTATTTTAAGCCTTCTAGAAATATAAAATATCAGATTTAAGTATCAAACCCGGAAATGGCTTTAATCGCCTTTTTAAGCGTTTTTAACGCATAGTATGTACTATAAGTATTTTAAACATACAAGGGTTGATACCTACTGATATTTGAGGCAAATTATAATATTTTAACAGTAAGCAAAGGTTGTTAAACTCAGACCTCAGTTTTGAGCTTTTCGGCTTATGTGAAATTACCAAAATACCCCTACGGGGCATAGTTTGGTTATAATTGATAAATTTCACATATGTACTTTATCCCACTGTTATAACTTATTAATTTGAGTATGTTTACTGATTACATCAGACCTATAACTCAGTTAAACACTTAAACCCTTTTACAACCTTTAAAATGACCAAACTACCCCTACGGGGCATAGTTGTGTTTAAACTCGTTCCGGGCATAATGAAAGACATCTTACTGATGTCACAACATATTTGAGGCATAATTAACTTAGGAAACCTGTATATAGCTCTCATGAATACCCGTCACGCTTATTACGCGTACGGTTCGGTTTATGTAACAAGTTTACATAAATTAGCCGAAACGGGTCAAACCTTAACGGTTTTATCTCAAAATCCAGAATGTGTATGAAATTCCCATATTAAGCAAGTCTCTGAACTTGTCGGGTCTTAGTCACATTCTATCCGGTCTTCGCTTAAATAGTGCGTACGAACCGTATCTTTGAAACTAACCGGTCTAAGCTTAAGCTTAACTAAAGACCCGTTAGGATTCTAATAGGTTATTATAAACCTCCGTTCCAGATTAGGAGCCCAGTAAAAGCTATCTGTACTTGCTGATTTGATATACGGCTGGGATTGAATTTATATTTAGCTCAGGTAAATACTTTTAACTTATTTTCCGTTATACGGGCTTGGGTTACGGTATCTAAAATACCGCTTGTTCGGGCAATTGACCCCAACTCATTAGTAGTTGGGTATTATCAATGTGACCCATTTAAAAACTTGTTTTGTTGGCTTGACGCCTTTGGGGGCTTAATGACCATGTCCCGGATATCCTTGGCAGCATTTACGAATGGCCACGACCTTGACATCCCGGTGTAGGCGTACACCCGGCATTATGTCTATGACTATAAAAGTGTAGCCGTTGGTTACCCGCCACGGTTTTATACTATGTGGTGTGTCTATTAAACTTTAACCCGACACGACTCGGGCGACCGAACGCATAGTAACATGTAATTCTTTGCAAGATTTGATTATTAATTATCCCAAGTTATAAAGAGTTTGTGCCTTGAGCATTTAAACCAATTTTATTAAACATTTTTACAAAAGTGTCAGTTGAATGTATTTACCAGTGTAAACTGACGTATTTTCCCCAAAAAGACTAAATGCAGGTACTATGCGTAATTGGCTGGGATTTCTCCTTAGCATCACTAGAAGTCTCGCAAGCTTAAGATGCCTGAAGTCTGTTGAACAATATTTTTGTTATTTCTATTTGATCCCCTGGGGATTATTATTTCAACAATGGTAATACATTGATATTACACTTAACGTTGAAATATAATTATCTTTATGCTTCCGCTGTGCACATTAAATATTGTGTTGTTTGACTATTACGTTGCCAACCATGACGTCACGATAATCCCCCACCGGGCCCACCGGTGACACATGGAAATCGGGGTGTGACAGTATACATCCTAGCCAGTGCATTATCAACATCACGAGATTCGACCATGTGTACATCATTCACAAAGTTTTTGATATTTAGCTCAAAAATCATGTTAACATAGTAACCTAAGACTTATATATTTTCTGGCTTTGGAGGGGAAAGGCTTCTCAGCTTTGAAGATAAATCTAAATCTATGTTCACTCATGAGTGATCTTGAGAATAAATTATCTTGAACTTCGCAAACGCATAAGACACACACACACATACACACACACAGATATATATATATATATATATATATATATATATATAGCGGTCCAGGTTTTGCTAGAGGTGAACATCAAATTAATCCCCTTTCTCTTTTTGCTTACTTGTGCGTTTTTAGTTTCCCATGTTTATAGTTAGATGTGTTTGCTCCTCTCTTAAGAAAGAAAACATTGTTAAAGACATGTCTCATGACATCAGAATCCAACCACCATGGTTTGGCTTCTTTGAGGGAAAACACTTCGCTATCATATCAATAAATTCACTACCTTTTTCTATGTTTCCTCAACATATAAAAGTCACTATTCTCAAACTTAGATGATCACGATCTCTTACGAATGTTTCAATTTTAGTTTTCTCAAGATAGGGTTTTATGAGTACGTAAGATACGTTGAGTTCTGCCAATACAAATTGCAACTTCTTAAAGCCCAACCCTCGAGCCATTATAGCTTCACTATGTTAGTATGTAGTAAGACATTTGTTTTTGAATCTTAGATGCATTCCATTTGCTAAAAAGCTTTAAGATTGTTGTTTTTCATGGGTTGAATCGGTTTGCTAATACTTGTTAGTTAAAGGAGAGTAACATCTCTCCTTAAATTACCCCAATCTGTCGGACTTGTGTGTGTGTGTGTTTTGTTTTATGGTGGGGGGGGTATTTGGCAAATTGAAACCTAGATACAATGAAGAATCTTATGTAGATTTTTATTCACTTCTACATATAAAAGGTGATAATACGAAGGGATCTGATAGTCTTTTAGAGATTTGTGGATACGAATGTTTTGCTTCAAGCAATAACGTGCTTATATTTTGATATTTATAAAAGGAGGAAAAACTAAAGGGTCACTTTTTTATTTTGTAATTTAAGTATGATAAGAATAAAATCGAAATAGCAAGAGTTGCACTTATGGGCATTAAAGTACCCCTTCCAACATGTGAAATTATGGCATGAAATTCCTTAATAAATACACCATATGAATATATTTGATATAGAACAGTCACAAGTGTTTGGATTATGGAATTGATAGAAACATATGTCATGCAAAGATCTATTATGACTCTTCCATTCAAATTATATGCATCATGTATATTGTAAAACAACCAAGCAAATAATATGCACAACATGAGTTGTATACGCATCGTGATCAACTAGCCTAATACTTGTATGTACTTATATATTTGTATATCTATTGCCAATGTCATAGAGACAGTTCCACCAACATGATGCATTTTCGTGTACAAAATCCAAAACGATAAGGGTGGTTGTGGTGATGCATGCTTGTAAAAATAAACCAAAAAAATGCTACATTATTGTCACACCCTGTTGTTATGGGTCATTTTCTGAGTATATATATCCTGACTAATATCCCGCTTTTAATTGTTTATTTGTGACCAGGATACTGGATGGGGATATTGCTAACATCCTGGGGATATCATAAGGTTGAGTGAATTAAACACGTGCAGGTTAATGGCTGTAAGTTACTAACGGTCATCAGGACTTCTTCTCCTCAAGACTCGGGCGTATTTGTTATAAGGGAGTCGTTGAACCCGAAAGACTTGGTCCTCAACGTTCGAGTGGGAATATTCGCTGGATCCCGAAAGTTTAGGATAGTTTGTTACATTATCTTTACTATAAATAGATGGGGGCGGATCAGTTTAAGGCACGCAATTTTTACACTTACACTCTCGAACACTTTTACTCTCTAGCTCACCGCAAACACCACACTCAAACACTTGTATTGAAATTACATTGTAACACTTAGTCGATCCGCACCACATCCTGCACTGTATCCTGAAGTTTGAAGCAATAAGAAGAACGAGGCAGCTGCGATTGTCAGCTCCCGAGGTTTTATGCCGGCGATCTAGATTGATCAAGGACTTTCCTCGTACATCACGTGTCAACCTTTACTTTTTTGCTCATTGTTTGATCATTGATACAGCTCTACATCCTGAGCCGTATCCTGAATACTGTTTTTCTAAATAACTTAACCAACATATTTTCAACACATTTTTTTAGCACACTACCTCACAAAACTAATTTGACACTTAATTGCTTAGGTAATTTTTGACCAAAACATTTTGGCGCCCACCGTGGGGCAAGTGGTGCTCTCTTTACTAAAAATTTTTGTGAAATCGCTAATCAGTCTTCTGTTTTCAAAATTTTTTGCCACATTGTTTACAATGGCCTCAAGATCAAACATGAGCTCCTCCACTGTGTCTGCTACGACCTCTGCTACTACTGGTTCGGTGCTTCCACCACCTCTGTCACGGCCCCCGACCCGGTTTGACCCGTTTCAGGAGCCGCGAGACAGAAATCCCGTGATATTTATTTAATTGATTTTAGCAGCGGAAGTTTATCAACAGGATCTTTTTAAAGCTAAAAACTTTTCCCGATTATTTTATTTCACAACTCAGGATAAAATCCTGGTAATTTACAATAACATGATTTTACTGAGAAATCTTTATTTTTAGAAAACATATTTCTCTATTTTATAATGAGCCACTTTCTTAAGCTTGAAATGCTCCCCAGCACTTTTCCTGAATTACAATAGATCACCTGAAACATGTTTGAAAAAGGTTTTATCAGCGGGAAATACTGAGTGAATCATTCTATTTATTTAAAATGACTCGTTTATTATAATTTACAGTATTAAGAGTTTTTACATATGTTTCTGATATCTACCAACTACCCACAGTATTTGTCACTCGACCGGATCTGTGACTATGGTCATATCACCATTGGCTGCCCCAATGAATGACGTATATCACTTAATTTTAGGTTCGCCCACCTAAAGTGATTAAAACAGTAGTAATGTGCACAATACCCCACATACTGGCTGTAATTTGGTGATTACATAAACTTAATCACTGTAATTTATAATTCTGAAAGTAATTTGGAGTATTGTAAAACAATTGATAAAAAGAGAATGACTCACATTGCAGATTTAACATGGACAGAATATGATTTAGCCTTGTTAACCTAATTTAAATAATAATGCACACAAAACCGGGTTAGTGATCAATACAGCATTTACGATAACTCACGAGATCAAATTCTCACAACGAACAACAAAGTGCGATACTTAAACATCCATCGGTTTAACGACGAACGACAAAGTATAACCCTAATGTGGGCGGCACTTAAACATCCATTGGATATATTGATCGGTCGGAAAATGAATCGTAATAGCGATCGAGTTATTACCCTGTTTTGCGGCAGTAATTCGAGACCCGTGTGTGTTTAATTATAATAATACTATGATAACTCGACATACAGAAAGCTTTTGGCCGTCGTTTCTAACACAGAATTCAATTGCCAATGTCTGCTTTTTATACTGATTTTTGGACACGCTTACGGACCGTATGCCATTTCCCTTTACGGTCCGTAAGGGATGCTGTCTAATTATATAGGCTAGCTGGGTTCAGGACTAGCCTTGCTGACTCACTTTTAAATCGAATTTCAATCTGGACAACGTAATTTATAGATAATTATCACTAGGGTTTATCCCCCCCCTGAGTTTTAGGGGCCCTGATCCTGATTCCGATTGTTCTGAAAATTTTAGGGTTTATGCGGAATCACTTGGGTGTCTCAATTAGGGTTTCCTTTTTGATTAATTATCATTCTAATTATGGATTTTAATGAGAGTTGTTACATCCTCCCCACCTTAAGAAAAATCTCGTCCTCGAGATTTACTGAAATAGATGAGGGTATTTCCGCTTCATTTCTGACTCCAGTTCCCAAGTATATTCTGGTCCCCTCTTTGAATCCCATTTGACTTTGACTAGCACTAGTCGCTTGTGTTTGAGAAACTTGACCTTCCGGTCTTCTATTTGTAAGGGTTTCTCTATGAATTTTAACTTTTCATTTACCTCTATGTCTTGAAGAGGTACTACCAGGGATTCGTCTGATAGACATTTCTTGAGATTGGATACATGAAATACATCATGTACTCCAGCTAGTTCTTCTGGTAGTTGTAAGCGATAAGCTACTGGTCCTATTCGTTGGATCACTGGGAATGGTCCAACATATCTTGGACTCAGTTTTCCTTTTTTACCGAATCGTACTACTCCTTTCCAAGGAGATACTTTCAAAAGTACTTTGTCTCCTATCTGGAATTCTAGTGGCTTGCGGCGATTGTCTGCATAGTTCTTCTGACGATCTCTAGCTGTCTTCAATCTTTCCTTGATTTGGGTCATCTTGTCTGTGGTTTCTTGCACGATTTCTGGACCTGATAATTGACTTTCTCCTATTTCTGCCCAACAAACCGGAGTTCTGCACTTGCGTCCATACAGTGCTTCGAATGGAGCGGCTTCGATGCTTGAGTGATAACTATTGTTATAGGAGAATTCGATTAATGGTAAATGGTTATCCCAATTACCACCAAAGTCAATTACACATGCTCGGAGCATGTCTTCTAGAGTTTGGATCGTCCTTTCACTTTGCCCGTCTGTTTGTGGATGATATGCAGTACTTAGATTGAGTCGGGTTCCCATTGCTTCTTGGAAGCTTGTCCAGAAACGGGAAGTGAAACGACTATCTCTATCCGATACAATGGAGAGTGGGACTCCATGTAAGGATACTACTTCATCCACATACAACTTGGCTAACCTTTCCATGCTAAAGGTTTCTTTCATAGGTAGAAAATGAGCGGATTTGGTTAACCGATCCACAATTACCCAAATAGCATCATTACCTTTTCTGGTTTTGGGTAACTTAGTAACAAAGTCCATTGTTATGAGTTCCCATTTCCATACAGGCATTTCTAACTGTTTTAGTAGTCCTGAAGGTTTCTAGTGTTCGGCTTTAACTTGTGAACATGTTAGACACTTAGATACGTATTCGGCTATATCCTTTTTCATTCCTATCCACCAGAAATTCTTTCTTAAATCTTGGTACATCTTATTGTTTCCTGGATGTACAGTATATCTAGATTTATGAGCTTCCTCTAAAATCTTTGATCTTAAATTTCCCTGTTCAGGTACCCAAATTCTGCTTTTGTGGAATTTCCAAATTCCATCATTTCCTTGTCCCAATTCTTTTAGGTAACCTTTCATTCCTTCACCATCATCCTTGATTGCTGTTTCCTGAATTTCCTTCAATTGTTCCATTAAATCTACTTGTAGATTTATTCTAAGAGCACGGACTCGCTTTTGCTTCTCATGATACTTACGACTTAAGGCATCTGCGACTACGTTTGCCTTTCCTTCGTGATATTGAATATCACAGTCGTAATCACTCAGGATTTCCATCCATCTTCTTTGCCTCATATTTAACTCTTTTTGCCCAAATATATACCTTAAACTTTTATGATCTGTATAAACAGTAAACTTACTTCCATACAGATAATGTCTCCATATTTTAAGGGCAAAAACTATAGCTCCTAATTCTAAATCATGAGTCGTATAGTTTTCCTCAATGCTTCTTCAATTGTCTGGAAGCATACGCAATTACCTTCTTGCGTTGCATTAACACACATCCGAATCCTAATTTTGAAGCATCACAATATACTTCAAAATCTTCTGTTCCTTCTGGAAAGGCTAAGATTGGAGCATTGGTTAATTTCTGCTTCAAGATTCTAAAGGCTTCTTCTTGTTTAGGTCCCCATTCAAACTTAATGGCTTTACAGGTTAGCTTAGTTAATGGTACAGCTATCTTGGAAAAATCCTTAATAAACCATCTATAATACCCGGCTAAACCTATAAAACTTCTAATTTCCATTGCGGTTTGCGGAACCTTCCAATTGGTAATTGCTTTTATCTTAGCAGGATCTACGTGAATACCTTCATGATTCACCATGTGTCCTAAGAATTGCACTTCTTGTAGCAAAAATTCACACTTCGAAAATTTGGCATACAATTTTTATTTTCTTAACAAAGTTAAGAGTGCATGCAAGTGCTGACAATGTTCGTCCTGACTTCTTGAATAAATAAGTATATCGTCTATGAAAACAATTACAAATTTATCCAAATATGGTTTACAGATCCTGTACATCATGTCCATAAATGCTGCAGGTGCATTAGTTAACCCGAAGGGCATGACTGTAAACTCACAGTGTCCAAACCTAGTTCTAAAAGCAGTTTTAGGTATGTCTTCTTCTTGAACCTTTAATTGATGATATCCGGAGCGCAAGTCTATCTTAGAAAAGTACTTAGCGCCTTGCAATTGATCAAAAAGATCATCGATCCTAGGTAATGGGTATCGATTCTTAATTGTAACCTTATTTAGCTCTCTATAATCGATACACATTCTCATTGATCCATCTTTCTTTTTCACAAACAACACTGGTGCACCCCAAGGGGATGAACTAGGTTGTATAAGTCCTTTGCTTAGTAATTCATCTAATTGCTTCTTCAATTCTAGCATTTCGGTAGGAGCTAATCGATAAGGTGCCTTGGCTATCGGTGTAGTTCCTGGAATTAGATGAATCCTAAATTCTACCTCCCTATCTGGTGGTAACCCAGGTAAATCTTTCGGGAATATATCTGGGTATTCTGAGACTACAGGAATTTCCTTAAGTTCTTTACCTTTAGTACTAATGATTACTGAAATCATATATACTATTCCTTGTTTTCGTTCATAATTAGCAACTTTCATTACTGATATGAACTTCAGTGGCTTTCGAGGTTTATCTCCTGTAATCATGATTACTTCTCCAGTAGGTGCTTGAATTTCTATAGAGTTTTTAGCACAAATGATTTGAGCATGGTTGGCTATTAACCAATCCATTCCTAACACAACATCAAATTCAGCTAATTTCATAGGTAATAGGTTTGCAGCAAATTTATGACCTGAAAGTTCTATTTCTACTTTTTGCAAAACCTGATTGATTTTTACTGAATTCCCATCTGCAGTTTCGACTGTAAAAATCTGCCTAATGGTAGTTAAGGGTAACTTAAGAGCTTAGCAGAATGAAGTATTTATAAAACTTTGGTTTGCACCAGAGTCAAACAATACTTTTGCATAAACGTCGTGAACTAAAAACGTACCGGCTATCACATCCGGGATGAGCTCTGCTTCTTGAGTGGTTAGCTGGAATGCTCTGACATTCTTTTTAGTAGCTCCTTCGATAGCCTTGGGTTTGTTGTCTACTGGTTTGACTAACTTAGGACATTCTGTTTTGAAATGTCCGACTTCTCCACAATTGTAACAAATTATGGATTTCTTTCTGCAGTTTTCTTCACGATGTCCTATTGTTTTGCAAAAATTGCAAATTTTATTACATTTTCCAAAATGTTTCTTTTTGCAAGTTTTGCAGAATGGCAAAGTTGAAGATTCCCCTGCTCCCCTTTTCTTGAAATTACTACTATTACCCACCCTAAATCCTTGGGTAATTTTCTGAGCTAGTTCCTTCTTCCTGTCTTCATCTCTTGTACGTATCAGTTCATCAGTTAGGGTGTTAGCTAATTCTACTGCATCGTCAATAGTGCGAGGTCTCGCAGCCTTAACGATATTGTGAATTTTGCTAATTAATCCCCAAATATAGCGAGAAATGAGTACCGGTTCTGGCGAAGCCAGTGTTGGTACCACTCTAGCATATTCAAAGAATGTCGAAGTATAACCACGACAATCTACACCTATCATCCGATGATTTAGGAACTTATTTGCCATTTGTTCCTTTTCATACTCAGGACAGAATTTTCTTTCTACAAGATTCTTAAATTCTTCCCAAGTCATAGCATAAGCCCTATTTCTTCCTTTAGCTTGTAACACAGTGTTCCACCATTCGAGTGCTCCTTCTTTAAACAGATTTGATGCGTACATGACCTGATCATCTTTGGCACACTTACTTATTGCAATTACTGCTTCGGTTTTCTCTAACCAACGCAGTGATGCAGTTGCCCCTTCATTGCCTGCAAATTCAGTGGGTTTACAAGCAAGGAATTCTTTGAAAGTGCAACCAGGTGTTGCAGCTTTCAGTTTCTTAGGGAGCAGCGTGTGCTGGGATTCATTATCATGATTAACATGATTATTGCCCCCGTTTATACTATTACTGAAGTTATCTTCAAAAGTACGTTTACTAGGAACGATATGGTGTGGTTCGATTGGACTTTTTACAGCAGCAACGAATGCTGGAATAGCATTGGCTATCTCTTGAGCAACAATATTTTCAATATCTTGTCTAGTCATATATTGATCTCCTGGATGTTGCTCCGACTGATTAACCTTATTTACCGGTTCATTACCAATATTTGCCATCTGATAATATATATAATTTTTTATTAGTATCTGATAAATAGCAATTACACACAAACAATCAGACAATAATACATGTATAGTCAAAACTATTGATTTTTCGATTTCATTTTATATCGGTTATAGTATGCATCACTGCACACAAATATCTTACAAAGTTTTATTCGTAGTTATGTTACAGACTGATTTCACTATTACTCTTACTATTACACAACTATAGTTTTACCACCCTCCTATCTCTCGCCACTTGTTGTCCTAAAAACGAAGTTCCCTTTCATCATACTTCCAGGCAATTTGTCCCCCTATCTCCCTGATTCTATTTCCTGCATCCATCAATTCTTCACCATAATGGCGAAGTTCCGCCATATTTTCGTTACTCATTGGTGGATTAGATAGGGGTTCTGGATCGAATTGTGGAAGAAAGGAATAAGGATCATTGACAATATTTTGAAATTGCCAATCATTTGTCCACCATTCGTCCATTTCTACAGGTTGGGAGTGGACTATTGGTTCTGGAATTGCTGGTTCAAGATTCATAGGGAGTGGATTTTCAATAGGATAGGTAAAAACATTAGTATTGACAGGCTGAATAGTCTCACAGCTTGCCAATAGAAAATCTATTTCCTCTTGAAAGGTTATTCCCTAGTTTTGGTTGGAGCTCTCTCCAATTTCTATCTGAGTTGGTCTAGAACCTTGTCCTACTTCCATTTCTATTTCCTTAGAATATTCCTCAAACTGTATTTCCATTTGCCTAGAATCTTTCTTGACTTCAGTTTCCATCTCTTGCTGTTTAGTACTTTCTTTGATTACAATTTCTTTTCCTTTTTCTAAAGGGTTGTTTATTTTAGAAAGTTTCGTAGCTGGCTTTTTCCTACGTATACGACTCCCCCATACATAATTCTTTCTTTTCTTTCGTTTTGGTTTTGTCAAAGGTGGAGCATTGAATTCTACAGGTTGTTCCACATCAGCAAAGTATCCAGCAAAATCTTTGGAAACTTCTACATTCACCGGGTAAAGATTGAGGTTCTGAAAGGCTTCAGATATCTCATTCATGCTGTGTAGCATATATGCAAAATGCACAAAAAGGCTAAGTTAAAACTTTGGAACAAAGTTTAACAAATAAACATTGAAGTTTTATTGCACACTATTTGTACAAAATAACAGGAAAGAACACACTCGGATTTATTTATTTATTTATTTACTGGGAAGTGCTATTACTAGACTTAGGGTTTTTAAAGATCTGCATGTTCTGCTACTGTGGCTAGCATATACAAATTTGCCCATTTCTCATCTAGCTTGTCTTCCCAAGGTGATTTATTGATTAATTCCTGGGTTTCCTTTTTAATCCTCTTTTCTCGGATTTGCTCTTTACTTTTCTTAATAATCATACTCCTTTTTCTAGGAGAAAGCGGTTTCTCATATTGTGCTTTTCGCACAAATATTCCTTCTTCAGGAATTGTAGGGAGTTTTGAAGATTTGGTTTGGGATGAACTTCCCTCTTCGTAGATTGACCTATCTAATTAAAGATAGATATTTTGCAGCTTTTGCTTACCCATACTGTAACTAACACATAGTGAGTTTAATAAAACACATAATCACATAATAGTAATCAGGAAAAATTAAGTATCTCTAAATACTTAATTAGCTTAACTCAGTGGCTCTGATACCACCTTATTTCTGTCACGGCCCCGACCCGGTTTGACCCGTTTCAGGAGCCGCGGGACAGAAATCCCGTGATATTTATTTAATTGATTTTAGCAGCGGAAGTTTATCAACAGGATCTTTTAAAGCTAAAAACTTTTCCCGATTATTTTATTTCACAACTCGGGATAAAATCCCGGTAATTTACAATAACATGATTTTACTGAGGAATCTTTATTTTTAGAAAACATATTTCTCTATTTTATAATGAGCCACTTTCTTAAGCTTGAAATGCTCCCCAGCACTTTTCCTGAATTACAATAGATCACCTGAAACATGTTTGAAAAAGGTTTTGTCAGCGGGAAATACTGAGTGAATCATTCTATTTATTTAAAATGACTCGTTTATTATAATTTACAGTATTAAGAGTTTTTACATATGTTTCTGATATCTACCAACTACCCACAGTATTTGTCACTCGACCGGATCTGTGACTATGGTCATATCACCATTGGCTGCCCCAATGAATGACGTATATCACTTAATTTTAGGTTCGCCCACCTAAAGTGATTAAAACGGTAGTAATGTGCAC
Organism: Helianthus annuus; assembly: GCF_002127325.2. NCBI lineage: Eukaryota > Viridiplantae > Streptophyta > Magnoliopsida > Asterales > Asteraceae > Helianthus > Helianthus annuus. The sequence continues at coordinate 49,891,027 of NC_035435.2, read as the reverse complement.
AATACCCCACATACTGGCTGTAATTTGGTGATTACATAAACTTAATCACTGTAATTTATAATTCTGAAAATAATTTGGAGTATTGTAAAACAATTGATAAAAAGAGAATGACTCACATTGCAGATTTAACATGGACAGAATATGATTTAGCCTTGTTAACCTAATTTAAATAATATTGCACACAAAACCGGGTTAGTGATCAATACAGCATTTACGATAACTCACGAGATCAAATTCTCACAACGAACGACAAAGTGCGATACTTAAACATCCATCGATTTAACGACGAACGACAAAGTATAACCCTAATGTGGGCGGCACTTAATCATCCATTGGATATATTGATCGGTCGGAAAATGAATCGTAATAGCGATCGAGTTATTACCCTTTTTTGCGGCAGTAATTCGATACCCGTGTGTGTTTAATTGTAATAATACTATGATAACTCGACGTACATAAAGCTTTTGGCCGTCGTTTCTAACACAGAATTCAATTGCCAATGTCTGCTATTTATACTGATTTTTGGACACGCTTACGGACCGTATGCCATTTCCCTTTACGGTCCGTAAGGGATGCAGTCTAATTATATAGGCTAGCTGGGTTCAGGACTAGCCTTGCTGACTCACTTTTAAATCGAATTTCAATCTGGACAACGTAATTTATAGATAATTATCACTAGGGTTTATCCCCCCCCCCTGAGTTTTAGGGGCCCTGATCCTGATTCCGATTGTTCTGAAAATTTTAGGGTTTATGCGGAATCACTTGGGTGTCTCAATTAGGGTTTCCTTTTTGATTAATTATCATTCTAATTATGGATTTTAATGAGAGTTGTTACAACCTCCTCCAAGGATGCCGTTTTCTTCACAATCTGAAGATGTTATCCCTACTCGGAGTGTCCAGGGATCTGCTCCCGTTTTAGCCTCTAACGATGAAATTTTGACTTTATTTGGAAGTGTGCAGGAACAAATGAGGCAGCAACAGGAAACTAATCAAATGTTGTTAAGAGAAATACAACTCTTAAAAGCTAGCTCGAGTAGACCCGATGAAGAAACTGTCACTCCTATACAGCCCAGGGCTTTGAATTTCAGTTCCGCAGTTTACACTGAGGATAATAGGGGGAATATTGTGCCCAGCCTTCCTCAGAATCATACTCCTGAAATACCCTCCTCGGTCAGGATGTCAACCATGAGGAGCTCAGGATATGCTTCAGGATATGGGCAGAACCCTTAGACTGGTAACGTGTCTAATAATAATAATACTCTTGCCACTAACAGTGTTGGATCTTTGCAGGATACAGCTGTGACATCAGCATTATCTAGGGAGCTTCAGAAGCTAAAGGATATGATATCCAGTGTACCTGGGGTGGTTCAGCCAATTCCTGAAGTATCCCAGGATAGCCACAGGATATCTCGGTTTGTGCATCCTATTTGTGATGCTGAAATCCCAAAAAGATTCCAAACTCCCAACATGAAGCTGTATGATGGGACTACGGATCCTGAAGAGCATATTGCCCTGTATAGGGAAAGAATGGAGATTAACCCTATCCCTCCGGAGCTCAAGGAAGCATGCTTATGCAAGGGATTTGGTTCTACTCTGATAGGATCAACGTTAAAATGGTTGTTAAACGTTCCTCCTCACTCAATTACTTCGTTTGCTCATTTGGTTAATTTATTTAAAAGTCAATTTTCTTATAGTCGGAGTTTTGAGAAACTAACCAGTGATCTTTACAGGATAACTCAAGGGCCTCAGGAATCCTTGAGGGATTATGTGAACAAATTCAGTCGAGAATCCTTGGATATCCCACATCTTGATGTTGCAACTGCTATGCAAGCTTTTAAGATGGGGTTACAAAAGGATTCTCAGTTTTATCAGGATCTTGTAATGAATCCCTGCAGGTATCTCGACGAAGCTCGTAACAGGGCTTTGAGATATATCCGTTTGGGAGATGACAAGAAAATGCAAGAGAGGATGAATTCTACCTCAACCTACGAATCAACCAACAGGAAATCAGAATCCTCATATAAGCCATATCGCTCTAAGCCATATGGTAGAAATGATAGCAAGAGAGTGAATGCTGTTGAAGACAAGGATCCTGAAGAATATCCTGAATTATCTGAATATGGTTTTTCTGTTAATATACCTGAACTAATGTATGCTATGCAGGGTTTGGGAGATAAAGCCAGGTGGCCTTGGAAGAATCAACAAAAAGCTGATTGGAAGGATAAATCCAAATGGTGTGCCTTCCATGAGGATTTCGGACATGTTACTGAGGATTGCATTGCCCTGAGGAAAGAAATAAGCTACCTACTAAGCAAAGGATATCTGAAGGACTTGCTGGGAAGAAAGAAAAATAAAGGGCAGGACCCCGAGAAGGATCCTGAGCGAGCAGCATCACCCCCAGCAGATGCCAAGATAATTAACTTTATTTCGGGAGGATCCGACATTTGTGGGATTTCGTATTCAGCGGCTAAGAGACATGCAAAGGAAGCTAAGAGTGAGTGGGGAGACAAACCAGTCAGGATGACTACCCTCACAACTGATAAAGTGATCACTTTCGATAGTGATGACAGGGATACTGTTCAGGATCCTCACCATGATGCTTTGGTAATAACATTATATGTGGCTAACCATTTTGTACGCAGGATACTGGTAGACAACGGTAGTTCTGTCAATATAATTCAGTTGGAAACATTGAAGAGGATGAATGTATCTCCGATGGACATTACTTCGAAGTCCACTGTGCTCGTTGGTTTCAGTGTAGAAGCTAGGAATACCGTAGGGGAGATAAAGTTGCCAGTATATGTTGAAGGGGTCAACTCCATACAACGCTTCTGCGTGATGGACTCCTTATCCTGCTATAACATCATACTGGGAAGACCATGGATTCACGATATGAAGGCTGTGCCATCAACATATCACCAATGCATCAAGATCCCTACCCCTTGGGGAGTTGTCAAGGTTGAAAGTGATCAGCAGGAAGCGAAAGAATGCTACTCATCCTCAATGAAATCCTCAACTAAGCCTAATGCAGCATAGCAATTAAAGATGCGGGCCCAGGATATCGTGGAGGATTCGGAGCAGGATGTGAAGAAAATTATCCTGGATCAGGATAATCCTGATATCTCGGTGCTCATAGGAACCAATATCCCTCAGGATATTGAAGAGCAGTTAACTAACTTTTTGAAATGCAGGATGTCAACATTTGCATGGAAGCATGAGGATATGACAGGCATATCCAAAGACATTATCACTCACAAGCTTGGAATTGACAAATCATTCAAGCCTGTTCAGCAAAAAAGAAGAAAATTTGCTCCTGAGCAGAATAAGATTATCCAAGAGGAAGTTGAAAGATTGTTGAAGTCCAGGATGATCAGAGAAGTCAAGTTTCCAAGATGGCTAGCAAACGTAGTTGTGGTACAGAAGAAAAACGGGAAATGGAGAGTCTGTGTAGACTACACGGACTTGAACAAGGCTTGTCCTAAAGACCCATTTCCTCTCCCTCATATCGATGCAATGGTGGATGCTACTGCTGGACATGAAATGTTAACGTTCATGGACGCATCCTCAGGATTTCAGCAGATTCAAATGGAGCCTTCGGATCAGGAGGATACTGCTTTCATGACACCAACAGGTATATATTGCTATACTGCTATGCCTTTCGGTTTGAAAAATGCAGGTGCAACATACCAGAGATTAGTAAACATGATGTTCAAAGATAAGCTGGGGGACACCATGGAGGTATATATCGATGATATGGTGGTGAAATCTAAAATGGCTGAGGATCACCTCCAGGATATTAAGGGAGCATTTGATATCCTGGATCAATATAACATGAAGCTGAATCCTGCTAAGTGCCATTTCGGAGTGGGGGCAGGAAAGTTTCTAGGATATATGGCGACAAAAAGGGGGATAGAGGCAAGCCCGGAGCAGATTAAAGCTATCCTGGATATAAAGTCACCCTCGAATATGAAGGACGTACAACGGTTAACAGGCCGAGTAGCAGCTTTGAATAGATTTATTTCTAGATCCTCGAAAAAATGCAAGGAATTCTATGATATCCTCAAGCAGAATAAGAAATTTGAATGGGGAGCAAAGCATGAAGCAGCCTTGCAGGATTTGAAGCAATATCTCTCAACTGCATCTCTATTGATGAAGCCTAAAAATGGTGAACCACTATCCCTATGCCTCGCTGTATCAGGGAATCCTATAAGAGTGAGAAATTAATCGAATACCTCGATATTCTCAAAAAGTTAGCAGAGTATTTCGATGTTTCTACACTTGAACAGGTACCAAGAGAGGATAACGCCGAAGCAGATGCCTTAGCAAATCTGGGATCATCGATCAGGATACCAGAAGGAACCCAAATACCAATAATACATGTTTTGTATCCTGCAATGAATCCTTGGGGTAAAGAAGTAGCGGCTATTCAGGATCCTGGAGCAGAGTATCCTGAAGAGGATCCTAAATCTTGGACGGCTCCAATTGTGAGATATCTCAAAGAAGGATACATCCCCGGAAATGAAAATCTTAAGGCATTTAGGATGAAGGTATCACGATTCACTATTATAAATAATGTTTTATACAAGAAATCTCTTGCAGGACCGTATTTGAGGTGCTTGGAGGATCCTGAAGCCAAAGAAGTACTTCAGGATATACATGAAGGGGATTGTGACAACTCGTATTTTGGACCTATCGTGTGTAACGTTACGTATTGATGTGAACTATACTAATTGAATGAATGCATGTTTATGTGATATGTGCTTCTATTAATTGTTACAAATTAAATGCTTGTATGTATGTAACGAGCCCAAACCGCACAAGACTCGCCAACCGCACAAGCCACTCGGGCTTTACACTTATACGCGGACCAAGGGCGGCCCATTGAGGGGTCCGGCCCACTCACCTTAGGCGCATAATAGATGAGATGGTTGTAACCATCTCACACTTGTACCAAACACCATAACACACAAAGAAACCCTAACGCTCTCACTTCCTCTCGGGAAGCCGGCGGACCCTCTCCATCGAAGATCTTCTCTGATTTGGATCAATCCTTGTTCACTCTCTTAATCGGTTAGTGTTGTGTTTGTGTTTTCGTGATTGAATGATGTTATGTTTCCACGTTTTGTCTTAGCCGATTAGGGTTGATTGTATGAATTGTTTACGTGTTGTATTAGAATCGGATGAGTGTTAATCGGCTGTTATATGATGTTATTCGGATGGATGTTGTTATGTTAGTATGCATGTTAGGGATCAAAGATATGAATCACGATAATAATGGTATGAATATTGTTCATATGTTTGATGATAGGGTTCATAGGGATTTAAGAATAGTTGCCTTGTTTGATCGAGAATTAGCATGATTTGTAACTGATTAGTTGTTGATTGATAATCATGGTTATGGAAACTATTGAAATTGGTCAAAAGGAATTAATTGAAATTGTAACCGATTGCCTTGTTTTACGGAATGCTTAATCTGACCACACAAGCCGGATCGCACAAAACTTCTTGATCGTACAAGAGGTCCACTCGCACAAGGGCAACCACTCAAGATAGTTGCACAATATGGCTACAATCGCACAAGCCTTCCCAATCGCACATGGTTGCCCGGTCGCACAAGATCCTTTGGATCGCACTAGTTGAAATGTCTGTTAATATGTTGGGCCGCACACACATAGGTGAATGTTACTAAACTGTTGGGCCTTAAAGCCCAAGACACAAGCACACAACCCAATCGGATCGTACAAGACACATGGATTGCACAAGATGGAGTATTACTTATATGTTTGGACCGTGTATTTGTAATCAGTAGTGTTTGGGCTTTCTGATTTCTGGGCCGGGTACTATTGGACTTCGATGGGTGGATCGCACAAGGTGGTTAGACTTGTGCGAGCCCAAGATCTTGCATACGATATTAACTGTTGAATGTGAAGATGTGTGTTACCATGATTCGTATGTGTTTCTTGCATGTTATTTGTTTGGGCCGGTTTTCTAATGGGTTTATTTAAATCGCACAAGTATGAATATGATATGCTCTTAACTATTAACGTATCAAACGTGTTGCCATGAACTATACGTGCTCGTAACGTGTTAACTTGTGTGAAACCTATGTGCATTACTTGAAGTCAAAACCTGACTTGTATGGTAACCCTGTTAGGACGTGGTTGACCACTCGTAGTTCAAGAAAACCTTTTGTGTATCTGCCGAGCAAACCAAGGTGAGTTCACACAGCCAAGGCATGGGGTTCCCGGGTGGGAATGGGATTTGATGAATTGTTGTACATACTCAGCTGATAGAACCTAACGATATGATACGACTAGACTAGTAACACTTATTGAACTGATCTTCGAACACCTGCCAAGGGTTGGCCGCGATATTATGACTGTCTTCGCACACCTGCCTTAGGAAGGCCGCGAACTGGAATTTACTAATCTTCGCACACCTGCCTGGTAGGCTGCGATACACATAAACCTAGTCTAGAATACTTGGGAAGAACATCCCCAAATCTTCGCATACCTGCCTGGGAGGCCGCGATGAAAACTAATACGATACATGACATAACGAATGAACATACTTCTACTCACACTATACTATTACTGAACTATTAACTGTGAACTCGCTCAACTAGTTGTTGACTCTCTATTACATGCCTTGCAGGCTTATAGGTGCATATCCAAGGAACTTGCTGTCTGGGAAGCTGGAGTGGTCGTGGGTCGAGACACATGGAAACGCAACACAAGAACTAAGAACTTACATGTGGTTTTATAAACACTCATTGAGTTAAATAAGCTTCCGCTGTAAACTGTGAAATATTGTGATATTGTAACACTTGTTGTTTATAAATGAAAGTATTATTCACCTATACTTATGAGTTCAATGTGATTGATGGTTAAGATCCTGGTCAGTCACGCCTCAAAGCGGTGGTACTCCGCATGTGGATTTTGGGGGTGTGACAGATTGGTATCAGAGCCATTGGTTATAGTGAACTTGGTTTTAAAAAGGGAAACTGTTTTTGTAAAACCAGACTATAACCGGACAGTTCTGAAAACGAGAATACGACCATGACACTCAGCTCCAGATTGCAAGGTTCGTCTCTCTTATACTCATTGTACTACATAACTAGTGAACACCTACATACGATATTGCATGTGATTGCACGCTTAGCACCACGATACGAATTCATGTACATTTTCACGTAATAAGAGACCGATAGGGTGGTCATTCCCTAAACCTTCATAACTTACACTACTTGATACTCTTTGAAATCTACTCGAGTGTGGGGAACCATTTGACATGAGTTAAGAGGAGCTGAGATGAACATGCAATTCACGATATTATTGTGGGTGCACACATAATAATATTGTGGGGTGCATGTGAGTCCCAGTAAGGCTTAACAAGTGGAAAAGGGGTTCTGTCCCGTTATTTGATCAGTGTGAAACATAACCAACCTATAGGGGCCATAGCAGTAGTTGTCTCCCTACTCAAACTTAAACGCGAACTTCTCATTTATTGTTGGATTCTTTTGAAACTCAATGCTGTCGAGTGTTACCCGAACACCCATCAGAACACCTAGCGAACCGTGTAGAATGTTAGGTGCTTATACGAACGTCCCTGAGTTGGATGTCCCCGCGTCGAATGATTGAACGATACCTTTCCTACTCCTTCTCGTTTATTGAAACTCATGGATTGACGTCTCCGATCCCGAAGCGTGATCACTTCTGCAAAACTCTCGCCTCAGACGGTGAACTACTCGAACCACACGCAACGACGACGGGCCGGAGGATGAGCGTAACCCCCTATCGATCTCAGCACGGACTAAGTTAAAACGTCATCAACCCAAGGAAACAATGACAGTTTTGGGAACTCTTGTAGTAGTAGCAACAACACTGGATGTGGTACTCGCGACGGGCATTTAGGATTGGTGTGGACAACGCTAAGATTGTAACAACATGGTGGCCTTCGTGCCCTTAGTAATAAACCACTTCGTCACAGTTCGGCTCAACCCTGGTACATCTCGAAACCGAACCTGCTATGGAAACGGCAGATGGCGAGCCTATTGAAACCTTATATGGGTGTAGGAATGCAAACTCGACCTTGTGGGACTAGTGCTCAACGTCGACCCTTCTTCTGCTACCCTTGATAGATTTGATGCGGTAGCCGTGTGGATTGGCTACCCAGGTATCGTATGCATACACTCAGTGAGAAGAAAACTTTGTGCGGAGAAACATTACCTACTGCAGCGTGTCAGAGTGGCACAACGGTTAACTTCATTTCAGCAAGAAGGACCCGGAGTGTCTACGGAAGGATTACCCAGCGACGATAACCCTTAGCACGGATGTCAAGACTAAGGAAAGGAGGATCGAGGATCCACCAATTATTCGTGACTTCTCCCTAAATGTTACCTGAAGAACTGTCAGGTTTATCTACACGTCGACAGGTGGGATGTCAGACCAGTATCATGCTAGAAGTAACCCTCGTTATTGGTATATGTTACTACCATACACCAGGAAGGTTGCAGGAACTGCCTAATCAACTCCAAAAATTTTTGGACTCGTGCTTCACTTTAAGGAGCCCCCGTTATACGCAAGAAGAGAAGTTACTCAACATGTGTTACGATTATCGAGGAACTCAACAAAGTGATAGTGGAGAGCCGCCATCCTCTTCCACGAATTGATGATCTATTCGACCAGTTGTAAAGGGTCAAGCTACTACTCCAAGATGGACCTGAGGCCAGGTTACCACCAGCTGAAAGTCCGGGTTGAGGACGTCTTCAGAACATGCTTTCAGAACTCGTTACGGCCACTATGAGTTTCTTGTCATGCTACTCGGGTTAACAAACG